>NW_020273626.1:843795-853663 GCF_003268045.1 Sipha flava | reverse complement strand
ATTATACCCACAAATGTGCCAATAAAATTTAAACGCCTTCAACTTTCAATTAGATTGGCATTTGCAATAACTATCAATAAGTCTCAAGGCTTACCACGGTGCTCTCGTACCATTCAGTTTGTATGTATTGGTGAATGATGGGATAACAGAAAACATTGTATACTCTGTTGCATTAAGGGATTGATATTGTTTTTTACTAATATTATCGATTAGTGATAGAGATATATATAATTAGCGACTAATTAGCGATATATATAATTTTAAAGGATCAATTTTAATAAATTATTAAATAAATAAATGTTTGATGTTTATTCATTTTTATATTTTGTCACTGTTCACGGTACTCCATACCTCTTCCATTTATATACCACATCCTTACACACCTATATTAAATTAGTTGTTTTTTTCTATCAAAATTTTTTCTAGAAATAATTTATATGACAAAACAACATTTGTCGGGTCAGCTAGTAATATTATAATAACTTTGCAGTTCTAATTGGTATTTGAACTTTCAAAATAATTCAAAGATAATTGTATATTATAAATCAATAATTATTTTACGATACTGAATATTATGGCCTACTAACATATTTGTTCTTTGTCGTTATGTTGCTCTCACAATAAATCGAATGCATTTTTTTAATTGCCGCAATCGAAAATCATTTTTTTTTTTATAGTTTATTAATATGATACATTATTATATAAGCTCACAAACATTAAAGCTAACAAGCTTATTTGAACGTCCATTAGCCTTATCATAACGAGACACACGGCAACCGTTTTGTCATCTAGGAAAAAAACATCAATATTTTATTGAAACTTAATAATGATGCTCTTACGCCGATGATAACTTATTGTTGTAATAATGCATTTAATTTCATAAATATACATCCTTAACTTAAACTCAAACACAAGATTATTCGACTGCGTAAACTGGGGTGGATTTGATAAAATATAACGTGACGTCCTCCAAACTAAACGCAAACGGCCCAACTTTGTGAAATTAATTATTTTCGTAATTTTATACCGTGAAGTAAACTTGCTACTTGAGTAGAATATTAGTAACCAAACAGCGTAGTTATACCAAACATATGAATGCGTATACAAATGAAGAAATAAATTGGGTTTGGACGGAATTTCATATTTAACATTCACGCTGGGTCGGTGGTGGACTGGCCTGGCGGGACACCGAGATAAATCCCGGAGGCCCGTTACAATAATTGATTAAATGGCCTAATAATATTTTAGAAATTAAAAATATAGTATTACAATATTTTAATTGATAAATTTGGGGAACTTAGTAAAGTTATGAATAAAAACCTAATTATGTAAAAAAGGAATTACTTTTAGAGTTAATTTTAATATATAGGTATTATATTAAAATGTGTACACTGTATCTACAAAAAAACTTTCTTATATATTATGTGTAATTTTATATATCTACATAAAATGTTGAAAATATTTTTTAAATAAAAAAGGTTTTTTATCATTATTATTTTTGCATACTAATGAATAGGGCTCGGAAGTTGTTACATTTGTATGTTTTTTTCGCACCATTGGATTTATTGCTAAGTAAGTTAGAAATTCCATTCCAAGACACTACGAAAAACATATCAAAAGTTTTAAGTGCATATTTTTGCATATTTAGTGATTTTTAGATTTTAGAGCATATATCTTGAATTTACATTCTTTAGAACATATTTTATGATTTTTGAAGATTCAGTATGAAAATTTGAAAAATAAAAAAAATAAATACATTCATATTGAGAAAATTTTTTTGATATTCTTGTATCGTATTTTTAAAATTTCCATTTAACATTAAGAACAATGTTTTTCCCTTATTGGTTAATATAATATATATTCATATATATATTTATAAATTATAACTACAGCTAGTTTTATCTAAAATAAAGTATTACACAAATATTAAATAGAAACAGCTGCTATCGAAATACGATAATTTTCTATAAATACTTTTTTAGGAAAATAACTCAATGATTATTGAACATTCTACAAGTACATTTTTTTTTATTCAATAAACATTTTTATTGCTATTTTATTATTACTATTATTATTATTTTAAATTATGATTAAAAATTAAAAATCAGAATTATTTTTATTACTTTGCTTTTTCTATATTTATCATTTTATAAAATATTTGTGCAAATGAAAATTTTGTGTACAAAAATAAAATATAAGTGCATTAAGTTCCGAGCCCTACTTATAACCAAATTGTTGGTCCTTTGTTAATTTTTGGCCTGGCAAAAAAAATTCTTGGTCTGAAATATTAACGCAACCGTCCCTGAGCTGGGTCCATCAAAGCAGTGGATATCATCCAGTCGGATGACGGTATTTTCCATTTTACGGTTGATTTAAAGTCTAATATAAAGTATCACATTCACTATGTGAATTTGAATCACGCGGCTATGTTGCAAATTGTATATTTGAAAATAAACTATCGTGTTAACAATAAGTGTAAAACAGTAAAATTTAATCACATTTTAAAACATTTTTTTAGGCGATCATAAACAATTTATTGAAAACTATTGGTACTAGTAGCAGGAATTATAATGTTCCATATAAATAAATACTAATATCAAGTGTTTTTAGAGTATATTTTGAGTTGACATTCAGAATTTGACTTTTTTGAGTGTTAAAAAATAAAAAAATAAATAAAAATATTATTACTAATATAGCATAAACGTACATTAAAATATTTTTAAATGTCGTGATATTATTAGTTTACATTGAACAAAAAATATGTATAAAATTAAAGATGTGAAAACTTGTTAAGAGTAAAGAAACGTAATCAACATTTTTTTACCACATTATATTAATTAATGGGATGGATTGAAAAATCTACTTTTAAAAATGAATATCATTTTTGTTAAGTATTTAAAAAAAATAAAAAATAAAACTTAATTATATAGGAAAATAATGATATTATTATAATTTTTTTTTTTTTTAATCTACCTAAACATACGTTTAAAATATAATTTTATAATTTGACATTAAATTTATTTAAATATTTATTTTTAATCATCACTGAACTAAAATGAACTGGGAGTACGTGGAATTCACTTGGTGAGTGAAACAATGCATAAATTGTAAAATCACGTAGCTAAACTGACCATCTTAGTCTTGATGATAATTGGCTGTGAAACACATGTATATGTATACTATGTATATTAAAATGTTTGTCAAAGGCGTGATTAAAGGTAATTAATGGCTCAAAATTAAACTTGAATTATTTAATAATGTCTGAAAACCTACGAATACAAAAAAAAAAAAAAAAAAATACTTAAAATTGCATAATAATCCATATAATTCTAGGATGATAATTCTAGGTTGAAAAATTCAATAATTTTAATGGAAACTTTAACTTGTTATCATATAGACAATTTTAGTTTTAGAGTTATGGTATACCATTTTATAAAAAGGACCAAATTGACTTAAAAAATATAGGTTTATCCAAATCTGTTGATAAAAGTATGTGTTGCTATTTAAAAAAATGCAAGTTGTGTTGCGCATGCTCACAATAAAAGAAATAAAAATTTGAAAACTATCGAAAAATGTGTATTTAGGCATTCCCTATTTCTTCCCAAAAACCGCATATCAATCAGATGCCACTAGATAGAATAATTTAGTGTTTACCTTAATTTAGCGTTGTTAGTTTTTTACCTTTAAAAGTGATCACACTGTATAGTAATCATTCCCGCCAGTCGTAACTACTATACTATAATATATAGACTACTATATAGTAGTCGGGCGGGAACATTATAGAGATCAATCAAGATTGTAGAGTTAGCGCATCGAAATCATTTGTGGGCAAACAATTCTAGCGTACGTGCTTAACAAATTCCAAAACTGGCTCCATTCATACCAACTCGTATTAACATCAGAATTACACTAATTGAAATTCCAATTCGAATCAGAAATTGAACGTTTTGGCGTGTGCCATTCCTTTTCATTAAAGGCAATATTAACGGAATCACCAAAAATGCATGTGTATGAACCCCTTAGGGTCTAGGTAAATACGATAACTGTACATTAGACATACTATACATGTCTTAACATCGAAATACTATTTCAAGTATATTTAATTACATTATCAGCGAAACATATTTTTTGCAATGAAATGGATTACAATTCCTAAAACTTATGCGGTGAAGTTGTTAGCGTTAGATCCGGGCAGACGTAGTTTTTATCCCGAATCTCACTATCAACGTTTTCTTTAATACTGTGAATTACATATTACCTTTGCTATCAAACTTTATTTCATTAAGCTTAAATTAATTAAAAATGTTACTTCTCTGAAATACTGGTACTTACCTAAATGCTGACGACATTCACAATTAGGTTAAAAATGTTTGTAAATTCTCATTTGACCAAAATAAAATTATATTCTTACCCAAGAAGCGTTGAAGAAAAATCTGTGTGAATTTTATTTGATACTTATCACATTACGTTATGCAATTCATTTTTGATAATTATAAACAGATTTTACATCAAGCAAACATGTACCTATAATAATAATTAATGTATTATAATATATCAAAATGTTATAAAATGTTATATGAGTATAGTATGACAATAAGTAATTTGTATCTTAATCTTAATTCATAATTTTTTCTCTGATCTGTATAAATATACTATTACGACAATTTTGTTTAGGTCTTGTGAGATGGCTCTGAAAGGTTTATTTTATTCGTTTATTAAAGGAAATATTTTTGTTATTTGCATTAAGTTATTGAGTAAATATTTAAAAACGTCATCTAAAATTCATATAATATTCTTAATGCATATAAGTTTAATAGTCTAAAAAATAATATTGAAAGTATTGTATTCTTATTGTATTGTAGAAATTTATTGATTTGATCAACGTATAAATTATAAGTGGTATTTTAAGTTCTTATTTTAATTTTATTTTCCTCTTTATTTTATAATAATTAATCCCATTTTTATTTATAATATATATATATATATATATTAATATTTATTTTTAGTGCATTTTAGGCATTGTCGTTTCATTTGAATGTTAAATTAAATATATAAAATTCTGTATCAAACACCAAACCATATATACTGTATCTTTTGAAAATACACGTGGTAGGCAGTTCACTTAGTTACATTGTAATATATTTTACTGGGATGGCAAACTTCTCCCAAGTATTACATAAGGAAAATTAAAAGTAGGTAGGTTGCCTATGATTGTTTTGTTTGATGGAAAAACTCATTTGGTGTACCAAGGATTGAACGTAGAACAGTAAAATAAACAAGCAAATACAATATTTAATATTTTAATGTGATCATAACAGCCAGTGGTGGATCTAACGGTCGTTTAGTCGGCAAATGCCGACGGGGCCCCTAGCTATATTCCAGTATGAGGCCCCGTACATTTTTTGGAAAACCCAAAGATTATTTTTTTGTTTTTTATTATAAAAAAATGTAAATCAATTAATACAATATGTATTTAAAAAAATTCAATAAGTAAATAGGAGAATAAATTAATATGACAGACAAGACGGTGAGTAAGGAAGCTATCCAGTGACAGGACTCTTAATTGAATACCCAATGTAAAAATAAAATGAGTTGATAATATTATTATTTCATTGTAATATTATCATTGCGAATAATCCAATGAGTCGGTAATCGGTATCTACAATCTTCTATCTTACTATGTAAGGCATAGGTTCCCAAAGTGTACGCCACGTTATATGTATAAGGGCAGCGCGTCGTCATAAAATACTATCGGGTCTAACATTTTTCTTATGATTAGTCATGCTATGACTTAAAGAAGGGCGCCCTGAAAAAAACCTTAAATCAAAAAGGACGCCGTGAATCGAAAAAGTTTGGGAAGCACTGATTTAAGTTGTACCTATCTAAAGTTTTAGATTAAACTGACCAATGATAATATTTTATGTTTTCACAAATGTATTTAAAAATATTATTTAATAACAAACAATAACAATTTAAGGTCATTTGAGTTTGGTGTTTCAACCATTGACATGACTATGCGAGTACTGCGTTGTGACTACTTCTACGTTGTGAGTTATCTTGTCTAACTTACTCTACACAAGTTACATTGATTAATAGTATATTATACTATATAGTTTAAAATTATATTTAATCAATGGTATTTTTATAATTCTATAATACACGATATATAAATTGTATGTATAAAGTTTTAAACACTTTTAAAACTATTTTTGATATTACTAATCGGAAGTGCTAGTACTGAACGTGTAATGAGTGTGCTACGAAGTTTGAAAAACTATTTACAGTTAACCATGGTACAAACGAGCGATTTAGCTTTACTCTGCATAGAGTATTACGATGTACTTAATATGGATGAAATTATCGCGAGGATCGCGATCGTCATAAAAATCAAAAAATATAAGAATAGATTTTTTTTTAGTGTTGTTAACTCATTATTATAAAAGGAAATTCTTTATTTCATAAAAATAAAAAAAAATAAAATATTATACTAAACATGTATATAAACTTATTTTATATGTATTATATTTATGACCAATTAGATGAAAAAAATAATTTATGAATTTGTGATTTTTCGGTTCTTGTGCATATCAAAACTAGTACTTACATAAAGATATTATCACCTTGGCATTTAGTATAATAAAAAAATTGGAGGCTAAAAAAATATATTATTATGAGAGTCTATTTTTATCAGATACATGAATATTTTACACACATATTCGAAGGAGCTTATTATGGTTTTAAGTCCCAGCCCCTAGTCCTCCTAGTGTATCAATGAATAAACATTAAAATTTAGCAGTTATAGCTCCTTAGATCGGCGCCCCTCATATCAGTTTGCCGACCAATATTTTACTCTTAAATCCGCCACTGATAACAGCAATCGTTTAAGAAACGTATTATAAAAACTGCGAACATTTCGATTTTTTCCAGAAAAAGTTAATAATTTATCTGTTATACTATTTTCCATAGAAAATAATAGATAAATTAGAAATGTTATAATAATATTTTTTTAGAAAATATTTTAATCTACAATTTAGGCTCTATATAATGTTATGCACGATGAAACATATTTTCAATTAAATAAAAAAAAAAACTTAAAACTATTCTGTTTGGAAATATTCGACCCTCTGTGGTACGTAAAGGAGGTTAGTTGTTAATATAAAATTTAACTAAAATTTCTTTCTTATAACAACGAACAGAATGAGGAGGTGAGAAATCAAAAATATTAATTTATTTGTCTTTACCTACAATTAAGGGCCACACTAATATAACTAATCATCCTTTTTATTTTATTTATTTTCGCAATTCCAGTGAATAACGATTTTCGTACCGTAATTAAAAATTTACAAAACATAATTTCTCGTGCAGAAAAATCTAAGTAATTAGGTAATCTAATAAAAAAGTTTTGTTTAAAACAGCATTAAATTTATCAACTAATAAAATATAAATAAGCATTACCAATTATAATTTATAAATATGTTTTCTGAAATTATGTCGGATATGGTCGGTGCGGAACCCGTGTGGCCTCATCAAAAATAATTTCGGCGAATATCAATGAAACATTATTAGTACACCATACGTTATAAATTAACAATACACACATATTTTACGTAGTATGTGTATTTTATTGTTGTTATATTTACCACAAATATGATTGCTGTATTCATAAGTTATGAGTTATGAGAATTACAAAAAGAAAATATCGTTATCCTAAGGCAGGAGTGTATTAGTATGCATACGGCGTATACCCATCAGCAGATTTTTGGCGTTCACCGAATGTCAAATATTATTTTAGGGGTATATGCTTCTTAAATAACTCGAAAACAATAAAACTAATAATAATTTAATAGTTCATTGGAAAAAAGTTGTTATAAACTATGAAATTGATCGAAATATTTAATTGTTGAAGATTACAGTGTACGTTGTTTAATGTATTTTGTTAACTGTAATGAATAACATTGAATAAAATAGTATGAAGTGTGAACATTCAGCACAAAGGATTAATTAAATTTTTTCGAACGTATCAAGAGAAAACAATTGTCGAGTGAAGAAAGAAAATATTTATTAGGATTAATATTCATATTTTTTTTAGTGCGTATACCCACAAATATATTTACCAATCACCACTGGTTAAAGGTAATATATTTAATATAATATTTAAAATATGTAGTGTTATATTACATAGTATTGATTGCTAAATACTACATTTGAAAAGATTTCAAATTGTACACTAATTAAAATAACGCAAAACGGTAAATTGTTCATAACGTTTTAATTGTCAATAACGGTAAACGGAAAATTTTTTAAACGTTTAAATTTGTATAACGTTTAAATGCTTAAATTGAATAACGTTTAATAAATTATTTTTAGCGTTAAAAGCTCAATAGCATAAAACGTTTAAAATTTCCCATAACGGTAAACAATATATAATATTTTGATTTAAACTCTGGTCTATACTTAGCGAAAAATTAAATAAAACACAAGCGAAACTTTCAAAACACAGATAGGTGTTAAAAAAGAACTACACAAAAGTCCATTTTAAGTGAATACGGCGTTAGATTAAAAAAAAAATAAAAACACAAATATTAAGGATTCACCTGATTAAATACTATCAAAAATTTTACTTGTAAATTAAAGAACTAAAGAAAAAATTTAAATCGCTCCTCTCCTAGAAGAAAGTCTAAATACGCCCCTGTCCTTCGCCTAGTTCCGTCGCTGTTCGTAATATAAAATTTTTAAAATAATTTAATACTACTTTTTTCAGTATTTACTGTATCCTAATTTCTAAGTTTCTTGATGTACATATAATATATATCCCATAGTTTTTAATATTTACTCTAAATCAATTAAAAATTTGTTTAAAAAACATGTTTTGTATATAAGTTTTAAACATTTTAAATAATGTTGAAGATGATTCAAAAAGAGTTTTAAACATTTTGATAAAAACACTTCGTTTAAGACATAACAATCTGCTCTGAAATTATAAAATTTTACAATAATATTAAGGCCTGCATTTAGAGTGATTGTCAAAAAAATTCAATTGTAAACCTAAATATACCAATCAAACCAGTAATCGTGCTTTTCCATGGTATTACGAATTCACTAAAATGTTATTGTATACCAACGAAAAAAAAACTAGCCATTCCACGCCATCACAATCGAGCATTCACCGAGTGAATGTACACACTGATCTATTAAAACAACAATAGCTCTCGAGAGGTTACTAGCAGCTATTGGCATATTATTATAACTCACATATATATATATCATAAAATATTAAATGCAAAATAGCAACAAAAAAAAAGATCATTGATTATTATGGATCTTCAAAATTTAAGACATTACCAAAATTAGTCGTACCATAAAAATATTGTGGCCACTTAACCTACGTATACTATACTCGTTATCATTTAGTTGACGATTACACACTTACCTCAACATTTTTTTTTACTGAAAAATAATTTTTTAAAATTAAAAATTAAAATGATTTTCTTAAATTTTAAACAATTTATCACTCACATTTGCTGACACCAGTTGTTATATCATACTACGTACTATACGGAATATAAAAATAAAAAACATCAAATATTTGTTTATTTAATAATTTATTAAAACTGATACTTTAAAATTATATATATATATCGCTAATTAGGACAATATTAGTAAAAAAAAAACAGTATCAATCCCTTAATACAACAGAGTATACAATGTTTTCTGTTATCCCATCATTCACCAATACATACAAACTGGATGGTACGAGAGCACCGTGGTAAGCCTTGAGACTTATTGATAGTTATTGCAAATGCCAATCTAATTGAAAGTTGAAGGCGTTTAAATTTTATTGGCACATTTGTGGGTATAATAGGGATTC
>NW_020273626.1:632960-840893 GCF_003268045.1 Sipha flava | reverse complement strand
TCTTGCGAATCAATGATTGTGCAGAAATCGGTCGGTAATTGTATGAATCCCGTTTCATCTGTAGTAAATTTCCCATCACCGATGTCTAACAATACTTTTGTAATTATACGTATTTATATATAATAAATGGCTGGCGAAATTACGAGTGTAAAACGATAAGTATTTGGAATGATCTCTGCCATAAGTGTTTGCAAACAGCCTTGATATTGTATCGGTATCTGTAAGTGTTCTAACAAAATTACTTTATGTTTTATTTAGGGAATTAGTAAGAGAAGCAGTAACTATGGATGCATTTAATGACCTAAGTTTGGATATCATAAGAATCATCAGGGCAGTACAATTCATTAACAGGGGCAGTGAAGTTCCATCGCCTAACGAAATGAATTACTGTTGCCGGATAAAATTCTGACTTACCAATATATCTGTTTTCCAGGAAAAAAACATTTGACAGATCGAAAAGCCATCCACAAAATTAACAAGTTCAATGCCTACATATACAGTACTGAATATCTCCGCTTCACTCGAGTGTAGTTATTGCTTTCTCTAATGAAATTCTTAAATCAGATGTTTATTATTTACCTTCTTTCTTTTTTTCAGTCCTCCTAGCAACATTCCTTAAATAATCGAATAATAATATGGCCTGATGTACAATAGTTTTATAGATAAAACAAATTAATATAATAATATTAATTAAAAAAAATAAAAAAAAAAAAATAATAATAATCATAATAAAATTACCCGATGGCCTAGCAATGAAATAATGAAGTACTCACAGATTGTGGTATTGAGCGTAGACTGGCCAGCGGCTACTTTCTTATACAATAATTATTTCACATGTACAAAATAAAAGTTTGAAAATTAAATACACAAAAATGTGATTGCTCTAGGGCAGAGCTTTCTATTCCACAATGCAAAAATGAAATGATAATACAAATATTCATATTTTATATTGGCTTCGTAGCAGACTCGAGAATGCATGACTGGAGCCATGCAAATGTTTGTTATTTTTTAAAACATGCGCGGGTTGTCGATTTCACAATTTTTACAATAAATATGATGTAAAATATTTTGGATAGTATATGATATGAAGAAATAAAGGACATACTAACAATAATATAATAAAGTCTATTAAACAACCCTATTAACTGTTCACGCTCAAAATAAAAAATAAAAACAATATATTTCTTGCATTACCATTCCAATATTCCATAATATAATTGCAATAATATTTCTATATGTGATTGTCATGTACTGCAGGGGTCAGTGGCTGTGGATCTAGAACTGTACGTACTAGTAACATATACAATAACATGTAGTTATATGATAATTATATTTAAACGGATTTCGTAACGAATTCTAACACGATCTAACCTTCTTATTAAATTTAATGTTATTCGTAAAGTGTATTATATTACTACTTATACGGATCTCCGATCTCGTAGCGTTTTTTTTTTTTATATTTTGTATTTTGGTGTACAGTAAATTTAAAAATAAAGTAATTGATACAATGTGGATCTCGTAGAGTATTTTAACTAAATTTTGTGTGACTTTTAACATGATAATTATTAAGGTTAACAGATCTCTTAATGAATTATTGCATCACAGTTTTCTTATAGAATATAATACCAATGCTAAGTTTATACTACTGTGATAAACGGATCTCGTGACGTTCTTATTTATATTTGTATTGGTGTATACTGTATATATACCTAGGTAACGTAAAAGTGGGTACCTACTTGACCAATTGACCACTTGGGGTAATTTTGAAAAACATGGATCTCATATATAATTTGTCTTGTATATAGCGTGTGCCACTAAATATTTATATTAAATAATTATACATTCAATATTTTTGAATTATTGCATACACCTACAATAATCAAGTATGTTTTTTTTTTTTTTTTTTGTGAAACCGTGATTGGAGGGTGGTACCGAGTTTCCTCATTTCACCTGAAAATCAAATGTTTTATTTATATTGCCTAAAATGGGTCGGCAATTAGCATAATGCCTAGGCATTTTGCAAAATACCTGAATTATCCATATTGCCGATAATATATTTATATATTACCGACAATGTCGGAAACCAGTCATTATCAGTAATGACTAGTCAATATTAACAGTGGCTAATTAAGTAAGGCAATGCTGACAATGTCTAAGCAATATATAAAATGCCTACAGTTGATAGTCAATGTAGGTAATTTTTTATTTATTTATTAAAATATAATTAAAATCGATAGAATCATGTATAATTATTATGGTTATTATTTATTTTTACAAGATAAACTACTATGGCACTTCGAATTACATAATTTTTTAGCTGCATGACAAGCACATCGATTATTTTGAAATTTTGTTTTACAATGACACCTATGATATCTCTGACTCCCAGCAATACTGTTATGCCCGACAGCCTCTCGGAGAGTAATTTCCTTTTCTTTCGCTGAATTTGTTGTCTCATTCAAATCAAGAAAATTTTTGTCACATGGAACTATTTCTGTTCGTGTGTATCTGTGCTTTAAGAACCTATTTTCTGTACCTAAAATAGAATAAATAAAAAAAAATTTATATATTTATTTCTAATTTTTAAATTTAATCACTTGCATAATTTGTACAAGCCATCTTGAATATCGATGACAATAGCCAATAAATTTCCGAGATGATCCTCTAACCTTGTCAACATCAGGGATTAGTATTCGAACAGTATTTCCCACATCTATACATTTTAGTTTTCTGTTTGATGTTTTTATCATTTTTTTAGCCTGTAGATTTTTGATTACTTTGATTTCACTTATAACTATAAAGTCCATATCGGATTGAATATAAAATGTTTTTATTAACATCTATTTCCATTGGAGAAGATAAAATTTAATATACATTTAAATCTTTAATATTACGGATAAATTGGT
Source organism: Sipha flava (assembly GCF_003268045.1). Lineage (NCBI taxonomy): Eukaryota > Metazoa > Arthropoda > Insecta > Hemiptera > Aphididae > Sipha > Sipha flava. Next base: position 837,987 of record NW_020273626.1, on the reverse strand, counting down.
TATACTATTAAATCATATGTAAAATAAATATTTTTGATTATTTAAAAACTGCAACGGCTTCTACCATCGATATGCAAGTTCATTATTTAAATGACGTACAGACACTTTAATTTTTTTTTAGGCTATCTGTTCTTGGCGACTTATGCCTAATGTAGACATTGTTGAGTTGTTACATAATATCGGTGTACAGACTCATTTCAATGTTACTCTAATCAAGGATCCTATTGATCATTAGAATTCGTTCTGTTGGAAAAAAATAAGGAGTATCCACACTTTATGCATATCCATCGGTACACGTAAATGTCTTATTGTTACTCTTTGCTACTAAATACAGCCGGCGTAGGAATGTCGACATCGATTATTTTAGGGCACTTGTCGTTGGATTTTGTACTAGGTATGAGGATACGAGACTAAGTTATACATAACAATTTTCTTTAGATTTTCGCCATACTTGAAAGTGCAGCGCTTTCCAACAATTGTATTCGCATAATATTCATCACCATATAATGAAAGTATTCGGGCTTGACTCCTCGATGGCGTGCTTATCTAATAGAAGCAAAATATGATGTTTGTTCGTCTCGGTCGCAACCTCGAGTTACTTATCCTCGTTCTATATTGATGATTGCTGTTTTGAGAGCAAGAGATCGTTACGTGTGTCAGGTCTTTGGAAACGGTTTCATTCGTAAGTTCGATAGACACGTCGAAAGCGCCAAATCGGGAAAATCGTCATACTCGTTATACAAAGATACCGATCGGCCGCACACATTCGGACTAAGGCTGTGCGATTAATTGAATTAATCGAATATTTTAATCGATTTATATCGATTATTCGATTATTAATTGAAATATCCGAAAATAATCGAATAATCGAATAATCGAAGAAAAAAGTTTAATATTAAATGAATTATAATGAAAAACATGGCTATTTTCGATTTATTTTAATCTTTACTACTACTATGTGTAGTATATCCATTTTTATCTGATGTTATTAAATGAAATGTCTTCATTTAAACGGCGTATTTGAATTTCGTTTTCGTTTATTTTTAGCAATGGTTATTCTTTTTTTTTGGAAACCGTCGATGAAGGCGACCTGCCGCGATGATGTATTTTTATAGTTTATTTATTGGTTTATGTCTTAATGACTCGTACACAGACACAGTTATAATAGTTACTATTTATCATATATAATTTTATTTAAATATAGTTTTTGTACAGCGAAACTTGATTAATTTTACAAATAGGTATAATTATTGGTATTAAGAAATAAAACTCAGTTGAATTTTAAGTATACTTTATTTCATAATATTCAATACTTGTACATACGTTTAACAAAACGATTTATTTATAAATGTATTATATTTATCATTTATCAAATAATAAATAATAATGAATATAGACTGTAAAAATTACGGTCTGCACTATTGGCCGACGCGTCGCAATGTCGACACGTAGTGGACCGACGTTATGCGCAGTCTAGTTTAGGCGCGGCTACATGGGCTACACACGTCGATTACATCAAGGTATTCAACGTGTTAAAAAAAGTATTTATTCATAAAAATAATTTTAAAACAAAATGCGAGAAAAACCATAAATTTAAATTCCGAACGTGGAGGGTAATTTAATTTATTTGTTTGTTTTTGATAGCTATTCGATTAGGTTCCTATTACAATTCCAATGCGACGTGGCTTTCTCCTGAAGTCCCAAAGTCCCGACTCCCGACAAATGTACACTATAATGACGTCACTTGATAAGCTGCGGCATGCAGGGTTTTTATTTTGTTTACATAACTATGAGGCAACTTCTATAATTTAAAAACCTTAGAAAATACCCCACTAACCCAGTTTCTCATGTTGACAATACCATTATATTATAAACCGATAACGATTTGTTGATGCGATTTCGTTCATTTTTGTTCATTTCGTATATCCGTCATTCATAATATTTTCTTATTGTTTACATGGAGGTCACTCGGTAAACACTATTTGGGTAAGAATTTATTACAACTACCACGCGGAATTGCATTTAATTTAAATTCACAGATTACAGAAAAAAGAAAGTAAGTACCTACTTTGTATTATTAAAACTCATTTTATAAACGATCTAATGAAATAGTTTTATTTAAATAATTTACTCAGTTTTTTAAGAAATTATTAAAAATGAACTGAAATTATTTTATTTTTTTTAAATATTTTTAAGTACCTATTACGAAAATAATTTTTGCCCCGGCTTCAAAAAATTTAAGAACACCTCTGTTCATTATTAAAATAATATTATATTAATTATTAATTCATAGTAGTTATAAATTGTATGTCATTAATTTACCTAAATGTGTGAATGTAACTATACCATACTATAACCAATATGAGTGAGGTATGGCAAGTGTTTAGGAAAGACGATGATGCTCTTAAGGTAATGTGTATGTTATGTAATAAGTGGTATGTGAATATCGGATCAAGCACAACAAATATGTGGAACCATTTGAAATATAAACACAGATCAAAATATATTGAACTTGATCGGATTCGTAAGGGATTGTCTAGTAGCGTGTTCCACCAAGACGTTTCTCTAAACGAAGATGAGTAAGTAAAATCTTATGAGTTTTAATGATGTACTCGTAGAATGTAAATGGTTAAAATATATTATGATTTAAAATATGTACCTATATACAAATTTTGTTAAGAACTTTTTTACAACAGTTTAAATTTTTAAATTTTACTAAAAAAATTGTTGATAAAATAAAATGTTTCGAATGTATGGAATTTTCATTTTTAATTCATAAATTTAACAATGAAAAAATTATAAAAATGTATAAAACAAAATTGTTTAAAAATGTAATAAATACTCTTATAATATAGGGGAAAAATTAAATAAAAAACACATCATGTTAAAAGCAATAGCTTCCTCATTTCACCCAGAAACTAAATTAAAATAGATAATAATGATTACTGATCTCCAATTAAATATTTTAAATTTTCAAATTTTATTTCCCATAAAAAAATTTACCTGTTAAAAAATTGTAGTTTCTACTTTCTATAGGTATATAAAATATATTAATCGTATTATAAAATTTTATTATAAACACATTATAACACAGATTATTATTAGATTCTTATTATTTAATAAGTATACGATATTGAGACGACGATATTATCAAATTTGATATTAATAATTTCAATTCTAGATTTATTTCTACACAATCAAGCAATCATTTTCATCAATCATTACAGTTTGCACTATCGTTTCTACTATACTTGCTGTACTGGATGTACTCGTAATACATTATTCTAAATTTTTACAAAAATATTTTTTTACGTGTTTTTTTAAACCGATATGAGTGGAAATGCAAAATGTTTGCAAAATACAATTTATTAAATATCTGATAATTTAAATTAAAACATTTTAATTGTTTAAAAAATTGCAATAATTTAACTATGTACTGTTATTTGAACATTGTTTTTTGAGTTATCGAAGAGTTGCAAAAAAAAGTTATGACTGTTCAAGCTACAAGCGTAGTGTCTGAACGCATTTTTAGTAAAGGTGGCTGTGTATTAACTGACCATAGATCGCCGGTAACAAATGAACATGCAAGCCAGCTAATTTTTCTATCCGCGAATAAAGATTATATAGCAAAACCAGCAATTTAAATAATGTCCATGAAGTTACCCCCCCCCCCCCCAAAAAAAAAATAAAGGAAATGTAAAGACATTTACTATAACTATCATACCTAAGTTGCTATATCACTATTCTAATAAAAAACTCCTATGTCGGAAGACAAGCAAAAAGGTAACTTTTTAAGCGAGAATCCCAATACAAAATATTAAGTATTGATTGTTATTTTATCTAAATTTAAAATACCTATAAAAAGCATAAAAATGGTTGAAATATTTTTTAATTTACACAATCTTTAGATAATTTGTATATAAGTGTTCTGTAAATTATTCAAGTTCTCTCTACTATTATATCCCCTAATATTATTGATAGTATAATTTTTACTAGTAAAAATCATGTTCACATACACAACAAATAAAAATATGTTTATGTAAAAAAAAAAAAAATAAACAAATAATCAACTTTTAAAGTCACAAAAAACAAAAAACTCATCATTATATACATGAAATACATTCCTACTTCCATGTTAATGTTTATTGTACTATTATATTAGTATTAAAAATCATTATACTTATTAATTTGTAACATTGAAAAAATGTTCTTATTTTTCAAAAACTAATTATAAGTTTTGTAATCTACATTTATATCCATATATTCTATATAAATAAATATATATCTAAATAAAGAACAGGAATTTTTCGTGTATCAATTTTGTACCGACACTAATTAACAATTTTTTTTGTCACAAAATTATTCCAGATATTCCTCCCGAGTGTCACCACGTTGCTCGATTTTTAATTTTTTTTTTGTCGAAAGAGAAGAATAGGAGGGATTGTATTATTATGTTCCAATTTTATGACTACACTATATAACAAGTTTAATATTATGAGAGTTGTATGGAAAACACAGATTAATTTACCTTTACAACATGACAAGCTCAAATATAAAAATTGCATTATCAAAAAATTATAAAACTCTTTTTATCGATATGCAAACAATACTTCAATGTTTTACAATCCGCTAGGTGCTGAACGCGCGCCTATCTATTTCCAGTTTTAGTTTTCAGTTTTAGTGCATCTACATTTGCTGTAGGTGCACTAAAACTGAGACACACCTATATACTATATACTATACGTTTATATACGCATTTATACTATATACAAAATTCCTGTAGGATTTTGGTAATAAATCATCTATAGTTTGTGAAGTAATTTCCCAACAGTTATCTTAATAATTATGTAAAACTTGGTCGTCAAAAGTGGAAAAGAGGACGAAAAATAATCTGAGATGGTTTGGACATGAGATGAGGCGAGAGGAAACAAAATCAGTAAAAGTGATTATGAATATGAATGTTGAAGGTAGAAGAGGAAGAGGAAAACCAACAAGGAGATGGTTGGATACGATTGAAAATTATATGAGGGTTGTTGGTGTTGACGTTATTTGGAAGTCGATGGGTAAAAATGGGTGGGGGCTGATCAATTTTTTTAAAAAATCGGTAAAAAATACTTAGATAGATTTGCTATTAGTGAGACACGATTTGTAATTATTTACAATTAATTTGCAATTACTTGACGGTATTTGGAAGTCGATCGGTCAAATTGGGAGGGGGAGAAACTTCATGGATATTTTTAAATATTTATAATATTAATTTTAGATTTAAGTCAAGACTCGAAACTGAATTTTAAGGTAAACAGTTATTTTTTGTACACAAGATGATGTTATTTTATTTGTTATATTTTTTTTTATTTAATAAAACTTTTAAATCAAGATAATTATTTAATTATTAATATTATTAAATAACTCCATATTAAGATTATTCGATTCTAAATTAAATTATGGTTATTCGATTAATCGATTAAAATACGATTATTTGATTATTCGATTATTTGATTATTCGATCATTTGATTAGTCGTTTATTAATCGATTATTCTATCAATAGACAATTTTTTTTTTTTTTTTTAAATTTAAATCTATGAGATTACTGGGCCTCACTGAGACATTATTTGATTATTCGATTATAATCGAATATTATTTCTATAATCGATTATTAAAAGGAAAAAAAAATCGCACAGTCCTAACTCGGACACGCCCGCACAAACATTCAATCCACTTATTATACCATAGTAATTTTACCGGTGTCGCACGAATTAACCGAACGACCTCCGGCCACAAAACGTATACGTATAAACTTATTTTTTAAATTATTTTGCAAAACTACAGCAGTAACTAATATGTTTTTATCGGTTTGCATTTTATCAACGGTTGTCCGAACGCAGTGATCCCTTGTGCCGAAGTGTTGTAGGTTATGTGTACGTCGATCCGAAAGGGTACTAAGTTTGCGGTTTTGGTCGTCAAAAGTTGTCCCGGATAGGAAATGACCTGCATACATTTGGCATATCCACCGGGCACGTCGATGCTTAGCAACGGGCTTTAAGACATTTACTGGCGTAGTTTTAAACAATATCAATGACATTGAATCCCGATCACAGGAAGTATAAGACACATTGAAAAACTATAATATAGAAAAACTATTCATTTCGCAATGGGCTAAAGATCAATACAACGTTTTAGAACATAAGATTACAGTTGTACAATAATCATTTTATATTGTACTGTCGATTAGTATGCAAGGAATAAACAAGTTTAATTAGGTTAAGCGAATCGATATAAGGCAGAAGACGTGTAAATGAAGAGGTCTTCTGCAGCGGTCGTGTGTGACTCGAGTCACTTGACCATTATGGGAAATATGCGTTAATTCAAGTTTTACATTAAGTTAAGTTGTGTGATTATCTGTATACATACGACTTGTTCGATGTATGCGTCACTAGAATGGGAACACAGGCCGCCCCGTGTCCGCAAAGAGATCGTCAAAAACAAATTTTGCTCCTTGGAACGTCTCTTGCAGCTGTCACTGTGTCCGCGCGACATTTACATAGTCCACAAAGCCAGTGACTTTACCTATACTGCACAGCACCGAACCTCGTGGCCGTTCTAATCATAAAATATGCAACGTTATGCATATTACATAATGTACTCGCACGTGCGTGCGATCGGACGAAATGCACATCCGTTTTTCGAACAAACAAATTCCACAAACAGCTTCTACTGTTGAATATTAACATGATAATGTATTTTTTAACGTCAAATGATGACAATCTTTTGTGCGTCGGATGTTTTCCAAAAATGTCCGATTCAATGAGCAACCTCGGCCGTTTTTGTAAAGAGTATTTGGGCACCTATTGTATTTAAACTAGAGATACGATAATACATATCAACAACTTTTGGAATTAGTATTTAAGAATATATTTAAATGATACAATTAGGTATTCTGTACAATATATGTATAAAAGTAAAAATATATTATTCGGTTCAACTTTTTTTTATTTGTATTATAATTTTTCCACGATAGTAGTACCTATAAAAGTTAGATATAGGTGCACAAGTTGTATTTATAGTTGAAGTATTTTAACTTTTTAATTTCGTAGTTTAATTTTTATAAATTAAAAATAGAAAATCTCAATAACGCTTACATACAAGTCCATCCATTTACATTCATTTATATATGTGTTAAAAAAATTTGACAATACTGACTTTTCATTAAAATAATAATGTCGTAATGTACCTATTGAAAAATAATGTTCAATGAAGAATCGTAAAGAACCAAATAAATAACTTTTTAAATACTCTCTTTAGTTTTGAGTTTCTCCTGTACAACATCCATAATTTAATTTTTGATCAAATCGAATTTCTATTTAAGTTATTGATTTACTTATTATCGGATATCTGTTTTAGGTAAATTCAATCGTATGTGTAAAAAAACGATTGGCATTATACATAATACCTAGGCAAAGCTCGTATTATGTATATTGTCAAGTGATTTTTGACATTTTATATAATGCCTAGGTATTTTGCAAAATACCGGATTATCCATATTGCCGGTGACATATATATTCATAAAAATTCGATTTGTATAATATGCACAATAGTATCATAAATAGTATAAACAGAGCGCCCAATAATATTATGGTGTTGGTTCTCCATTATATTCATTACATTTTGAAAATATTAAACGTATATTAAATGTAATAATATAATAATAATGTAATTAAATGTAAATATTAAATGTACTGATATATTTTTTTACTGAACACTAACGAACATTAAAAATTTAAAAATTGCGTGACAAATAATGAAATGAAAGATAAACTTTTTTTCTTAAAAAAAAGAGACAGTTCGTTGTTTCTTTTGGAGTTTAAATAAGTAATAAAAATATCACTGTCTCGGGCTTAGGTGACATAAGAAATTATCGAAACTCTTTTGTGAGTTTATAATGTGTATAATGGATATAATGTATATATTTACATTTTGTAAAACACTGTATACTTTTCCGGTTCGAAACACATGGCAATTACAAATTGCCTTTTATTTATAGTAAAATGATATGGAGAAGAAAAAATGAAAACCAATTGTTAAATAACAATTGAAAACTTGAAACCCTTGAAAATACAGTTTTCCCCTTTTTAATATTTGCGTGACATGCGTTTTGCGTCGAACATGTATGTATATTATAAATTTACACACACACACACACATACACGAGCGTAACGTAATACCGTGGAGTGCATAGTCATCGGTGTAATACGTAGAGGATCTTGGATAGACTCAGTTTATCTCAAACCTGTTCAAATCCCCTTAGTTTAGATTTTCCGTTAAACAAACGTTAAAATAGAAGATGTTGAAAATATAAGAAAAATTTGTAAATATATTAACACCGAGTATTTATGTACAGGCACTAATAATTAAACATGTAATCTTATTATATTATATTATATGGATGTTTCAAATTTGAGAAAATATCTCAATTTGTAGATGCCTTCTTAATTAAGAAAATAATTCTATAAACCTGATTTAAGTTAAATTTATATTTTTTTTTTTTTACATCATTAAGTTTGCTTTAGGTGTACATAATGTTGTTATACTGCATGTTATAGATTTCTTTGTTATTATATTTTATTATATTTTAATACGTATTAAAACAAGGAATCAATTACTTTAAAAATAAAAATTTAAATAATAATTTAGTTAAAAACAAACTCTGTTTACATTTAATTTGTAGAATATATTATTACTTTTTAAAAACGTACAAGTATCGTTATAAGTTAATAGCTAACGTTAATAATTATCTTGGTACTAATAACATAAGTGAAAATTCACTTAACGTATTAACTAAATTTTCATTTTCATTCCGTTGATGACCTACGCGCCCTTACGTTAAACTTTAGGTAGACGAAGAAGAAAAATTGTAATTTAATTTACGTAGCGAGACCGTCTCATTTCGTCCCAACGAAAACACACATCAACATATCATACGACGTATGAGGTCCGTTTTTAGATATCGTTGCACACGGTAGAGCACACGGGATGAAGCGGAAAACACATATGGCTGTTGTACGTTACTGTATCTAAAGTTTCTTTACGGAAGACTTCCGGGGGGCTTAACATTTTTATCTTAATCATTAGCGTAGACATTCTTAAATGCTTCAACTCACTAATTATTGGCTACTCATACTTTATTCTAGTTAGTACCAAATACATACAGGTAATAGGAACATAAAACTTTAAGATACTGAATAGCTACTCGTTTTATTTTCTTATTTTAATAATACAAATATATTCCTTTATTTCCTTTATTACTTAAAAATTATGGTTTTCTCCAATAACGATAGTCCGTAAATATTCCAGACCGTTTTCGCATACCAACAAAATAGAATAAAAACGATAAATATCAAATATTAAAACACATGATTTATTCTGATGTATAGTAAAGTTTGATTTCATTCAAGGGGGCGTAGGCCCCCTAAGTTCCCCCCCCTCAATATCCGCCTATGGTCTGTGCGAAGTTCAGACGTTTTGCGATCGGATTCGTGTACGCAATAGGTACCGCCCAACAAATTTTGGCAGTAAATATGTGCTCCGTTACGTACAGTGGCTTGGGAACATCCGGGAACAAATACCACGGTAATATATGAGGAAGTAATAAAAATAATGACGACGTCGACGGCAATTGTCGAACGGACAACAAATGCATTCGAAATTTTTTTGTTAATTATAATAAATCGTTATCACGACAATTCGAATCGGTTTTATTATTGTTATTGCTATATTACTATTATTTTTTTTTTATCTTATTGATCTTTTTTATACAACTTCGGCAGCCACGGCCATTAGTTACATTTAATATTATTGTTGTTATCATTATGGCGATCGTCGCGAACAGTGACGGGATCGAGAAGCGTGAACGCGCGAATGTAGCACGACAATCACGGTTTTACGTTGCCTGCAAACGTCGAGGTACTGATTCGAGCGCTCGGCGACAGCAGTGGAGGAGGCTGTCCTCCGCTAGCGGATGATTTGTTCAGAGGGTCACCATGGTGACCGATTTCGGATCGATAGCACTACCGTCCTCGCGCCCTTCGCTGCTGTTCTTTACGCCGAAACCGGCAACGGTTGTATGCGAATGTGTACGCGCGCGCGTATGTAAGCGTGCGTATGTGTGGGTATGTAAACGCGTATACATATAGAAATGTTTGTGCGTACGTATGTGCTTTCGATGGGATCGCAGTAATCGTTTTCCTTAACTCATCAATATGTAATAGAATAGGGAACGAAATAATTACGTCGTTCGTGTGTTCTTAAGATGCAGTACGTGTACATACGTACACCGGGCATACGATAATATCGAAAAAAAAAAACCGTTTAAAATAAGAGAATAATATTATCTGTACAGTTGAACGGGGAAAAAATCGACTAGTCATTTTGAACAATAACAACCGAAATTGGATATAACGATATCACGCGTATTATATATTTATTATTATGTATCGATTCGTTGTATTGCACGTCGTGTGTGCGTTACCGGTATCAGATTTTCGACGGCAAATGGATATTTATCAACGAAACGGAAGTAATTATGTGTGGCGGGCCGTCAGGGATTTCAATACGTCCGTTTTCGGTCTACGTTCCGTAAAAACATACAATGTCGTGTTTCTTTTCGCGAGGTAGTTTTTGTGATTTTTTTTTTTTTTTTACTTTGCATATTTGATCAATGACATTTCAACAATGTATTTCACTTTTTTTTTTCAAAGTTGTAACTTCATTGACAACGCGTTATAAAATATACACTGTTTACAGATTGTGATTTGTAATCAAATTAATACACAGATGATGACTTTTTTTATTTGTGAAATGTATTGTGAAAATAGGTACTCGAGAAAAACATTAGGATGATGGATATTATGTAATTAAATAATAACAATTTTTTTTTTTCGTCACTTTCTTCGCTTCCTTCTTTAAGGGATCTGAAGATGCCGGAGACGCAAATCTTGGAAAGCACGAAGGCCAATCGCTCTCCCACTCTCTTAATTTGATGGACTATTGATCGATACTCGACGGTAAATGTATAAACATAAAAAGAAGCATACATTAATATATTAAGTGTAATATAAGCATTTTATTACGTAATTTAATATCATGTGAGCGCAGCAATCAATATTTTTTTTTCCGCAAATGTGTATTATTAAAAAACGGCACTTAAAACCACTTACTTTTTCGGGTAACGTCTAATACCAGCTCTAATCAGGAACTTTTATTTAATACGTCGTTTGAGATACGTTCGAACTTATCAATTTTCATACAATAAAACGTATGTGTTTACGAGGACGACGTAGGTACTATATATAATATATATATATATATATATATATTATATATGTTTTGGTTTATAATATATATAATATATATTATATGGTATTGGTATCGGTTTTATCTATTTTTTTTTTTTTTAACGCATTTGTATGGATATCATGTGATGAGTGGTTGAGGTGAGACAAACACAGGATTTGATGTATTGTGGTTGGACACTTTTCAACACTTGCACAAAAAACTCAAATCAAACAAATTAATTATAAAAGTTAAACATTCGTATACGGTGGTCTGATGGTCTGTACGCACGCACTGACGAACTAAGATCAAGACTCGGTGTGTAAAATCCTATAGCATAGTAGTCGCATAGTAGTCACACTGACGGTTGATATGTTACGAATAAGTGCCTGTTGACGTCTCAGAGATGTGTTATGGACTCTTAACCCCAGGTTGAACGAAGTTACTGTATGCGATATCAACATGTGATTACTATGAGTAGTCAATAATGTCATATTGAGAGGTATAATAATGTTAGTACATAAAGATTAACGGAACTTCTCATTTTCTGCGCATAGACTTCGCAATGGTTATTGTCCAGAAAATAAAAAAAAAACCAGTAAGTTTATTATTTCATGCTCGCCGAGATTTTAACCGTTCACCCCTACCTACCTATTCCTAGACCTATACTACTGGGACACCCTATCGAGACATTTAGTAATAAATAAGTTGGTATACTAAAAGTAAAAGTAAACATTATATATGTAATATTATACAATGATGCGTTTATAAATAAATCAGTGATGGTTTTTTATATCGAAACTGGTGGTAAATATACTTGTATTTGCAATACATTTTTATTTTTATGGTACATATAAACTATTTGATATTATTAGGAATAATTTTCAATAAATTATTTAGGTATATAATTTATTATATTCATATTTAATAATAGATACTTTACTACTTTCAAACATAAAACGTAAAATGAAATGTAATAAAATAGCGAGCAACGACCACATAATAATATAATAAATCATAAACCATAACCAAATCATTAGTATACAGTTCGAAAGCGACCATTGAGATGACGAAAATATATAATATTCAATAACAACGTAATTATATATACAACAATATCAATATAATCGAAAAGATGGCAATTAGAATGATACAAACTTGATATGATAATTTATATAGATTTACCAATTCAACAAAAATCCATGGTCTGATAATCGTTAGAGGCACGACAGGTTCCGTTTGTATCATTATAGTTATTACTATAGTCTATAACATCGTTTCCCAAACTGTGGTCCGCTAACCCTTAGGGCTCCGCACGTATACTGAAGGGGGTCCACGAAAGTAAATTTAAAATTTACAAAGTATTATATATTATTGTTTTTTAATTTTTATTTATACTAAGAGGTCCGTGATTATTTTTACTATCCCTAAGGGATCCGGCAGAAAAAAGTTTGGTATTTCAAACTATGTTTCGTTAATAAATAATAAATAATAAATAATTGACTGCAAGAAAACGTTATATACATATATTTTGGACTTTTATTTTTTGCTTTACATGGTCATTACTCATTACAAACTGAACTATGCATGGAAGTCCTTAATGTAACTAAATTATCCCGAACTTCATGCGATGACACAGAAATTGAAATGTGTTGTCAATTTTGGGAACCAAACAGTACTTCGCATACAGATTAATAATTTACATTACATGTTCAATCTAAATGTGCCTACGTATGGAAGTCTTTTTTGCGATAAGTTTTTAGTGATATTCATGAGATGGCTAATGGATATAAAACGGAGAGGTCACATTTGAGATCTAAACAGAATATCACATAGTAGTGGAAGTCACACTATTGCACACCGGGGAGCTTCCGAAAAGTGTATTGTGTTCCTGTTAAATAGGACCTAAAATATTATAGGGATATGGCCAAATGCACCTTGGACTAATTATTTCAAAATATGACCTACTTATGATGTCAACGGAGTATTGTAGAGTTAGGCCTTTATTGTTTGATCTGTATTGTTTGTGCGGGTATCGAAAGAGCGCGGCACACGTGAGCGGCGTGAAACCCGCAATGAAGAAGTGCAATCGCGGGAACAGCACCGCATTCCAAGAACGTTATTTCAATATTTGCTAGGCTAGTGCATAATAATGACTGGCCCATTGAATAAATAAATATCCTTCCCCCCCAGGACTCCAACCATCATATAGGTTATAATTTTTTAGAATTTATATTAAACAAACGGTATCCGTTTTTTGTTACCATATTACTTATTATAAAATAATCGACAGTATAATAATTATATCTGTCTCTGATCTCAGTGCTTCGAATGATAATATTCATAGGCAATAATTTTTATGTTATATTACGGCCCGTAATTCAAGACATTTCATGATGATGGGCTATTCACCTGTCAAGCGGCGGACGCCCTGTTTGGGGCAGGCAGCCGGCCCATTTTGCCACTTTATAATCTAGGGTTAGACAAATGTATAGTCCTGTCCCTCCCCCAACCAAATGACGTCCCTGCCGTGTTCACGATCAGCTTCCGCGGGTCGGTGTCGAGCTACCCGGGGAACCGGAAGCACGTGGTCACACGCTGCACACAGCCGCAGGGATACTGGGTGGTTCAGGTCGCCGTACGTAAACACGGTCGCACAATGAGATGAAATGGAATCGTAGCTTGCCAAAAGTCAATTTTTGAAGTATTTTCTAATTCGTCGATTATCATAAATAATTTTTCCCTACAACATTTGTGATGTATGTCTAGTCTTGATAATAATTTTTTGAGTTACATATCCACGAATTGCATAATATTATATAAATTTGCTTAATATTCAATTCCATAATAAACTACTTTGATGTTTATTTTTAAGATTTTCTCCCACTGCAATCAACTTAAGGTTACTATATATTAATTTAGTCATATATTTACTTTATTTCAATATATTTTTGTATACAAATTATGTTTGTATTTTTTTTTTTTTTAGAATTAAATAATTATTATTTATGATAAATTTATGCATATTACATTTTAAAAAGGCTGTGAATTAAATTTAACTCATTTTAACACTATCAGACCTATGTCAATTTTAAAAATAATGTTCTTACATTTAAAATTAACCAGAATTTCTTTGTATCCATCTGCCCTTCTTAATTTGAGAGACTTTTATAAAAATATTCACAAAGCTCGCATGACAGATGGGTCACCGAACTCATAGTTCCATATCTACGATTCGGCCTATTATATTTGATGTTTTAAATATAAGGTATCTCCTCCACATTGCTCCTATGGATTCCTATAAACAGACCATACCAATTGCGCAATCATTGCAAAATTTGAGTTTAGCGGTCTTATAAACATATAAATTGATGTAAAATATAATTGTTTAAAAAATGTAAAAATAGTACATCCCCTACTGCGCTCTTAATTAAGGGTCAAATTAAAAAACTGATGCAAAATTTGGGTTCAGCATCCTTAAAAATGATTGGATTGATGTCTCACCCAACATTATGTTATATAGTTTTAGAGTAATTAATTTATGTAAGTTAAGAATGCTTTTCATCCCACTGTTGGTTGGCTTCAGCGCACCAAAGCGGATGTTTCACAGCCGGGGCCGGCTCAAGGGGTAGGCAACATAAGCCCACGCCTTGGGCGATATTTAACATTTTTAAACTACGGATAATTTAAAAAAAAACTATTCCATTTTCTAGTATCTACTCATATCAAATTATGTGTAGTAAAAAATAAGAGTCAAAAAACTGTTTTATTTTATTCAAACTAGTAGCGGTTTATTTGTCTACGAATGTATTGATCTAATTAATTGTTAACTTTACATAAATAAATACAGTGAACTCAGAATCAAGTCTTTTTTATTATTTTTTATGTATAAATAATATTTAATGTAGTATTTACGTGGAAAATGCGGCAAAACATAAGTTTGCCTAGGTGTGAGTAAACTTTTCAACCGGGTCTACGTACATTCCCTCGTTGTCGATGCTAGAACGTCTTATTCGTGTTCTCCCAGGCGCGGCTTCAGAGACTTACCAGAAGGGTAAAATTAGTACTGAGACACAGATTCCGATTACCTTCCTATATTATGATACACACCTCATATTTACGTCATAGTATGGTTTTTTAGGCAAAATTAAATTGTGAGGTAAGTATCTAATTAAATAATCGGAATTTTACAGGATAAAAATGTATTAAAAAATTTAAATTGTTAAAGTCTGGAGGGCCATGGTCCCAATGGCCTCCTCTTAGAGCCGCACCTATATTCCCCATCGACCGGCGTACGGACAATGTCGAGGAGTTGTACGATTCCATGATCGTGTCGTGCATGGCTGACGATGCGAACACCGCGTCAAAAAATCGCTCGTAATCATTAACACCTGCAGTCATTGAGAGTTGAACGCACTCGGCCAACGCATCCACGTGCTTTGACACTCGTTTTCGACCATTCGTCGTACGACTGTTACCCCATTACGGGACTGTGTAGGTCAACGATTTTCAACTTGAGAGGCGCCCATCCCCCGTAGGAAGGAGTGACAAAAAAAAAAAAACGATAAAACGCAAAAACGTTCGATTTCCGATCGCTTATATTTTATAGGGCATTATCGAGTAATATTTATGCGCAACAATTGTCGTTAAACACTGAAAAAATAAATCAAAGGTCAACAGTGCCGACTCTTTCAGAAATTTACACATAATTGTAAAATAATTTGAAATATAACACTTGAAAAAATTAATATAGTATTACAGTACATTTTGTTTTAAACATTTGAAATTTTAATAATATTTTTCCTCTACAAGTGAATTCGTTTAAATTTAATGAGCTGTTGATTATTTAATTGTAAGTACAATCATTATATTTCGATATTATAGTGATGAGGGGGATGTGACTTCATACGATGGTATGAACGGAGGGGGGTTATGGACTTTAAAAGAATGAGAGTTCATGATGTATGGTTTTTGTGAAGTAGCGATTCGATTATATTTTGTTTACCAAATTAAAATTGAAATCAGGGTTTAAATATTGTATTAAACACATTCATTATTGATACTGTTTTTGTTGAATGTAAACATTGTATACTTTTGATGAAGAAATTATGCAAAACTTTTTCATCAAATTACCGACGTCGATTTTAATTTGAAAGTTTTAGAAAGAATATTTGAATTGTTCAATGTAATTCGTAAATCAAAGTCAAAAAAATGAAATAAATAATCGGATTTAGAATAAAGATTAATTATTAAATTTATCATTATTTTTAAAATTAATACACTTCTACGTGATCAATCTATCAAGCTATAAATATTTTTAAACTTTATTTTTTGTAGATTATAATCTATGAATAAAAAAGTTAAAAATACTTATAAATTGAACTCAAAATATAAAAATTAGTAAGCCGATTATAAGATTTTTATGTATTTTAAGTTCTTTTTATTGATTTTTTCCAGAAAAATGTATGCATTAATAAAATTGATAAACATAAATTATAAATTGGTTTTTTGATGATGGAATGAACATTTTGCAATAAAGAAACTTAAAGGTATGCAAACTTTGAAAATCAACAATATAACCTCAAACAGTTTTGTTAAATCGTTTGCAACAAAAAAAAAATTGATAAATAAATAAATTAATTAAATAAAAACGTGTATTGAACTCTTAATTGTAAGTCCAAAAGCGCATTTTAATACATACTTATTTATCTTGGAATATAAAATCAATCATAAATTAATACCTTCTTGAGGTAGAGAAATTAAGTTCTACAGATTCCACTCCAATTGGTAAAGTAGTAATTATAGTCAAAATTAGAATAATATTTTGAAAAAGTACCTATGAACAATTGATAATAGAGACAATAGCATTATTAGGAATATTTAATTTTGATTTATTAATAACATTACCTAAAACAGAATATCAATTGATTAGCAGTTAATTTATAGCATAACATAAATATTCTACTCGTGCTACCAGCTGATAATTGAGAATATAATACCAGCATAAACCTTTCCATAAAAAACAATAAAACAATAAAATGATAAACAAAACATAATAGTTGACATAAACAAATCCAACGGCGGGGCGAACGTCCCCTTCACCACCTCTTCACTAAAAAAACTGCCACTACTGACGTTATAACACAATACTAAACTCTCCATACGATATGTATTGTGATAGGTTGCTATCAAATCGACTGGTGTATTAATAATAAATGTTCGTTGGAGCTATGGTAATGCACATCACTGAATTTTAACCAGAAATACAAATTTCTAAGATACAAATCTGATTCAAGATATTCCACCATTATCATTCTTAGTATGAAATTGTATTATGCATATTTGAATATCGTTAATGAGTACTCGCGTTAATGTTTGTTTTGTACGTTTTCATTGCGTCAAGATTTGCAATAATTTTATTTTAAATTACATTTTCGATATAATATGTATTTTTTTAGGTGTTTTTTTTTTACATTTCATTCGTTTTTAGTATATTATAATATGCATTCGGTTTGATGTAATCGAATAATTTAATGTACTTTGTATTTTCTTTATAAATGTAATTTATTTTATATTTTATGGTTACTGTTAAGTAACAAACTGAATTTTAAATTTAATTATTTAAAAATTACTTTGCAAAGTAACTTTTAAAAGCTTTTACTTCGTGTATTGCTTATTTGTAATCGTATTTTAAGAAATTTTTTAGCATTTCATTTACAACGCTAAATACAAATATTGTCGCTAACGGTTTTTAAATATTTGCGTAATTTTATTATAACGAATGTGAGTTCGTTGTTTTTACGTTTCATGGATACACTGACGTGGCACAATCATTATTGAACACAGCAAATACATAGATAAATACTTAAAAATAATTGATCAGTAAAATGTAATAGCTTAAAGGTTAATCAGAGATTAGAACCATGAAAGTAACTGTATGTACTGCATTAAAAATTTGAAAAAATAAAAATGGACTTTTGGTTTGAAAGTCCAATAGGTCATCGTGTCCGCAGAAGTATACCCGTCGTTCCACCCTATGTTATACGCTACCGGTGTATAAAGTTTAAAGATCGACTTCCCTTAAATTTAAGTGTTATAATTTATAATCTCAAATAAAAATTAATCGTAAAGTTTGAATCTATTTCTAACCCAATAAACCACACACTTACTTTAAATTATCACAAAAAAACATTATGATATCACATGTTATTTTAGCTAGTTTTACTTAGTTTAAAATATAACACAGTGTTATGTGTTACATAAATAGTACGATCACTTTTATAACTTGCTAATAAAGAAGTCATCATTTTATAAAATTACTTTATACGTTAAAATATAAATTTAATTTATAAAATTAAAAAATAAATAAAAACTCAATTCTAGTAGAAATTTCATTGTGTTTTTAGAAATAGACTCTAGTGAGTACATCCATTTTTAATAAAATATTACGGTCTTATTATATTTTTACTTTAAATATTAATTATTTAAATCCTCTTTAGACTAGACATATAATTAAAGATGTAATGTAATTTGCGTTATTGCAATTTTATCTTATTTGAAAAGGATTTATATTTTTTATTCATAAGTAGTAGACAAAATGTTTCACGATATCATTATGTATTACAAACTACTCATATTTAATAATTTTGTTTCAGCGGAGAAAAAAAAATTCGACAAAACATGAGAAAATTATTTTAGAAAGCTGATTTTTTTGTTATAGATAATTACCAAACATTTTCATAGATATTTTGAATAATTTTAAATGATAAGCATAAACTGAAAATATTATATTTTCAGTAAAATTCATGGTAAAACTATTAGGGTACAAGTACAGATTTAAAACTCTTCCTTGAGGATTTTTGCAATATGTTCAGAAGTTTTGAAAACGTTTACAATCTGAATGAAAATTGGCAATACATAACAAAATACATTTTATAAAAATAATAAATTTGCTTTATTTTTCAAAGTATTTGAAACTTATTCTGTTTAGAATTATGACGGTTTTATTTTTGTTCTTCATCGTAATTTTCATAACTTTAAATTTGGACCCACAGCACGTATGACTAATAATATAACTCTGTATTTTTATTATACAATACACTTATAATATATCTAAACCAGAAATGTATTATATTATTTATTTAAGATTTTGTAAGAACTTATGGTTACTTTAATTTAAAATTTACATAAATAAACATTTTTATTAATAAATAAATAAGTCAAGCCCAACAATAAAATTATGTCTTGCAATATCAAATCATCTTCAACATTGTCGTTCTTTTATCAATTTTTGAAAGTATAATGTAAAGTATCCAATATATTATTTGTTGTACTTAAGTTATAAAACTATTCAACCGCTTATTTAATTAACTATTCAGTTCACTAACTGAATTCATTTTTAAAAAAGAATAAGAAAAAACTTCGAGATATCTGTGTAAGTAACGAATTTAAATTCAACTATAATATTCTTTTGTGAAGTTAACTCTATAATAAATTAATTACTACTTATTTCGCAGAAATACTATCGACATACTATTATTCGAATTATAATATTATAGTATTTTGAGAAAAATGCATAACTGATAATGCTTGATGTTATATTAATTAAAATTATAATTATTACGGTAACAAATAATTAAATATTGCAATGCGGTTTACTTTATACGATTCGTAAAAAATGCCCGAAGCTCTAGAATAACAATTCTGAATCGTGTAAATTAAAGACATACCCTTCACGTAGTATATTATATTTCTCTTCACATTTATAGTACTTATTTGATAAAAAAGTTATTATTTTCAAGAATTCAAGCGGAAAAATAATAATTATATTATGTTACACGGTGTAGTTTTGTAATTTATCAGTTTTAATATACTAAACTATGGCAGTCGTAAATTTAATTAAAGTACGCATTTTGACATTATATTTCGTTTAATTACACGAGAATTATCACCGCTAATTCACCGGTTGGCTTCAACTAGTAACCAATAATCCTGAACATTTTAGCTGTAAGTACAATATACATACGCTACAGTGTTGTAAATGGAATTAATATTCGTGGAAGGCTCCTAAGCTCCCTAAGAATTTTTAAATTTTTTTTTAAATATACTTACGAGTATTCCGCTTGGGAAAATATTTTAAAAAATACCACTTAAAATCAATAACTATAAATCTGCTACAAGCCGTTATTAAAATACATAAATTCATATATTTTGTACTTGTACGACATTATCACTCTGGAGATTTCAGTTTTAATTTTCAAATTGAATTTAGAAACATGAAAATATTGATAGCAAAGCTCTTATTACAAAAAAATCTTTATTGTGGTTTTTGTTATTATAGATTTATTATAATGTATACTGAAAATATGATAAAAATATGATAATTATTGTTTGAAAAATGAAATAATGTTACTATTATTTTAAGTTTTAATTTGTTCAAAATATAGTTTTTAATAAAATTTAATTTGATATTTCTTCATTATTACCTATTTTAGTCAGCTTATTTTCACATTGAAATCAATAATAATGTCTTCTAGTCACCGTCAACATTTTGTTTAACACGGTTTTAGCTATACAAATGTTCTGTGTTCTAGGTATCTATATGTTTTTAAATTTTTTATTATTTAATCGTTACAGTATGGTAGTGAAACTTCATGCAACAAAACGAAAAATTTAAAACACGTGTCAAGAACAATGGCATATTCAGGGATTCTTAAAGGGGATAAACGAAATTGGGCAATATTTTATTAATCTGAAGAGGGTTTAAACTACCTTACCCCATCTATTACTACATTTCTCAACAATGTAGCGATTAATATGATTATTCCATACACAAATTGATTGAACTTATTTTTCCAAACATATAATAGCGACTAATAAAGCATATGTGACAAAAATCTAAAATCAAATCTAATATATTATTTTGTAAACATATTTTTTAATTTTATAGTATCTAATTTGCCGTAATGCTGATTAGTTCAAGCCATACGAATAAATAAATTTCATATTTTATATTTTATATTTCATATATTTTTATTTTATAATCAGTATAACACAAAATCCTATTTCATCTTTTTCAGACATTGCTTGTCGATGATCTCATCTGTTAACATTTGAATATTTCAATGACATGTCAATAAACCCAACACATTTAGTCTCCTCTAAAGACATAATTTAATTTCTATAGTTAAAATGTAATTCAATAATGATGGATACCAAAGAACGATAAAATATTTACTTTTGTCAGACTATTTCTAAGATATGACTAAGGAAGAAAATTATCGTTCTGAGACTGTAATAGACACTGAGAACCATGTGAATAGGTATCAGAATAAAAATTTTGAGGTGATTATATTTTTACAAGTATTCTCAAAAATATACTTAATTTATTACTATCAAATATTGTTTCATGGTTAATTAATCGTTCGGTTGGTTGTTTTATATAAAAATCAATGTTTGGTAAAAATACTGTAACACAATAATAACGTTCAATGAAACAATCCTTATGCCTTGTTTATACGTGACGAGTACTCGGCTGAGAGACTCAACTCGACCGAGCACTGTCCCGTGTGAACTCAAGGAACCATTACTCGGCATAGTACTTGGCCCAGTAAAATAAGCGAGCGATTGAATAGAAACTGTTTCTATTCACTCGGCCAAGCAACTATTGCCACAACCAAAATTGACTGAACTCGGCGTGTATAAGCCGCCAACCGAATAGATCATGTTGTGAACTTATGTGTCACTCGGCCAAGCAAATAAAATACGTGTAGACGCTGACTCGGTCATTAATGCCTAGACCGAGCAACAACGAGTGATACGGCCGAGTATTCGTCATGTGTAAACAAGGCATAAATATTTTGATTTGTGTAGGATTATGATGTATACGTGTTCACCAGCGATGTACGTTAAGTGCCACTTCCCATAATTATTAAACCTAACTAAGAACAATTCCCGAAAGCTCATGGATTATTTTAGTTTTATTTCATCAAAATCAGTCCATTAGTTTAAGCGAATGGAGGGAACATACATACATAACACATTACTCTCCTTCTTTCGCAGTCGGGTAATAACGAGCGTTCAAATATCGAATTCTTATTTCCTCTATTAGACCGTCCCGATGAATATAATATATTATGTAAATATAACCTATCTGTTAAAACAAATTCTGTAGGAAAACAAATTTTATGGGGGATTCATCCCCCCACCACCGTAAATACATCTCTAGTCAAAAATGGCAAGTATCTTACAGAAACTGGTTTTCAACCACTCGTTTGATAAAATACATCTCATCGATCAAACATTTTATTTGGAGACTTATTACAAAATCTGAAACTTCTATCTAAAAAACATGTGGATTTTATTGTTATAGATTATTAAGATTGTATCGTATATTAAAACGTCGTTTAAACCTCCTTTAGGGTAATGCAAATAAAAAATAATAGTTACCATTATAAACAAGAAAAATAAATAGAATTCTTATTGAAGATTTGGGCTCATCAGAAAAATTTATAAAAGTTATCAACTTATCAACAATAACAACAAAATTAACTACAAATTATATTCATTAACTCAAATAAATTGATTATTCACTGCAAGTGCAGATTTGTTTTCGTACGTTTCACAATTGCGTGTTTATCGTGATAAAAGAGGTCGTTTCTCAAAACATAATACAGAGATCAACGATAAGCCGAAGAAAATTACGTGCCTGTCAAAATCGTATTTGTTTCACGTTTCAACGAGTGCATACATTCTCTGACATGGAACGCATCGATATTCTGAAAAATAAATGACAATTCCTATCTGTAACTTGTTTTAGGAAAAATTACGCAAGTGAATGACAATAGAAAGATGATGATCAATTGGTAAGAGTTTAAAAAATAGCTGAGCCAAGTTTAAATTTGATTCGGGGAAAAACTCCAGCTCTTGACCGCTTTGCGAGAAAATCGTCTAGTTTTTCAATGAACTCAATGAGCTCTCGTGTAACCGTTCGTTGATAATGCTGTTGCGTGCCGGTATATGGGTACCGGACAGTGCAACAAGAGATGAGTACACTTAACTTTTCAGCTTCGTAATCAATGTAGAATAATAATAATGTTGAAATAAATAACTCAAAACTTTAAAATATTAACTTTATTGAAATATTTCGAGATATATATATATATATTTATCGACTGGTTTGAGACAAGGGGATGCTCTGTCACCCATAATATTTAATATTGCGCTAGAAAAGGTCATCAGGGAGAGCCATATTGAAGAAAACGGTGTACGATTGGGAGGTTGCAAAATAGGAGTTTTGGCCTACGCAGACGACATAGAATTACTTGCGGAAAATAAGGAAAATCTCAGGGAGCAAGCGGGAAAACTTCTAGATACGGCAAAAAGAATAGGTTTAGAAATAAATGCTGAGAAAACGGAATACCTAATCATGCAGAGAGGAGAGCTCGCGGATCATGTCTTCCCTTTTCTAGAAGTTTCAGAGAGTGCGAGAGTTCAAATATCTGGGATCAATACTGACAGAAAAAAACGATAAACTTACAGAAATAAAAGCAAGACTCCAATCCGGTAATAAATGTTACTACGTACTTAGTAATTTATTAAAGACGAGAATGATATCGAAGAACCTCAAGATACAACTGTATCGCACCCTCATCCGTCTAGTGGTAATGTATGGTTATGAAGTATGGACGCTACGGAAATCAGAACAAAACAGGCTACTGATATTTGAAAGAAAAATATTAAGAAGAATCTTCAGACCGTGTAAAGATGATACCCACAGGGGAATGGAGAATTCGAAAAAACGAGTAACTTAAACAGTTGTGTCAAATGCCTGATATAATTAGGGAAATTAAAAAAAGGAGACTCCAATGGGCAGGACATGCATAGAGAAAAGAAGGAACTCTAATACGAATAGTTCAATGTGGAATTTTCCAAGGAAAGAGGCCTTTAGGACGACCCCGACTTAGATGGGAAGACCAAGTCAGGAAGAACGAACAAACAATAGAACCAAGGGCCGAGTGGAATGTCCTAGTGATGAATAAAGAGAAATGGCAAGATATATGTTTGAATGTATGATCTTAACGGTCGATTATAAAAGAGAGAGAGAGAGAGAGAGAGAAATATTTCCAAGTCCAATTTATTTCATTTATAAAATTATTCCAAGTCCAAATAATTAATTTATAAAACAAACTGGCGTGAAGGTATGAGCATTAACAAAACTAAAACATATCTGAATTAGGGCCTGTTTCGAGACCTCCTTTATATCCGATATATGCAAGTGTGTGTGTAAATCCCAAGTGTGTGTGTGTGTGTATATGAAAATGATAATAAAATATGATAATTCCTTATTGATTCTGCGTGTGTGTAAGATATCTCTCGTCTGGCAAATAATTACTGACGCAGAGATACAAGATGTGGTCATTGCCATTTCGATTATTCATTTGTTATCTTAATTTCCCGTATAATGAACATGTGAACTAATTAAATAATTTAATTTATCCACGGGTGTGGTTTTAATTCTACATTTACATATGCCCGCTATAGTGGAATCATTGTGTTATTGTAATGCAATCGATATAGTATTTATATATATCTGTAACATTATGTGATAGAATTTATGCTCGTGACATTATAATATGTATGCAGATAACAACATAACAAATAACCGTGCTCTATGGCGGTGTTTGAGTAATGACGATTAGTCAATATTCGCCAATGGTGGATCTACGGGAGGAGGGGTATGGGGGATAGATTCCCCGCATGGGCTATAGGGTAAAAAAAATGGTTTGCAACCAATGCAATATTTGCATGCACAATTTAAATAAAAACTTTTATTTTTTATTACTTTGTTTTCATTATTTCTTAACCAAGATAACTTCATATCAAATACACACCTCGTATTATGACCCGAGATATAGCTATAGAGTAATAGGTACTAGATTAATTTATGGATACAGTTGAGCTAACGTTCTCAATATTAAAAAAACTAAAAACTTACTTGAAAAATTGTATGAGTCAGTTACGTATATAGTAGTGCTCTGCGTGGTTCGTTATTTTTAAAACCAGACCGGACTTCAAATTCAGTCGGACCGGACCACACTTAAACGTTAATCAAAGCCAAAATTGGACTGAACCGAAGGCTTCATATTATTTTTAGACCGGATCGGACTGGACCAGTAATTAAATAACATTTAATAAAGTAGACCATGGCCCGGACTGTCGGTTCGATCCTTAAAACATTTTGGACCATTTATGGACTAGTCCGTAATGTTCAGTCTGTATTAGCCCAGACCTAAACATCATATGATGCGTTTAGTATTACACTGGACCGGACTACTCGACTTTATAAATAAATATATACCTAAATTTATAGGTTTTTTTTTCGTTTTATTTGTTTACATAACAATATCTAAATACAGATTTTAAGTACCATGATTGGGACAGGATTGAGACCGGATCGGATTGATCTTAATTTTTTTTTTTTTTGGAAACCGGACCAGATTGAAAATAATGCATTTTATCTAAGAACTGGACCGAACTACTCCTAAAAATGATTGAACCAGACCAAACCGACGATTCAATAGTTTTTGTATGTTAGGATCGTATTATACCGGACCATGCAGAGCACTAATATATAGTATATATTTTTGATAAATACATTTTAACACATTTTTTTTTTCTATTTTTATTTTTATTTTTTTATTATGTAGAAGTGACTGAATAGGCTTATCATGATGTCTGTTAATAGGACAATACAAGTAAAACCCGATGAAGTAATTGATGTAATGGCATAGACATCAATAAAATTAAATATTTTGAAAATTTAGTAAAAAAAAAAGCTTATATACCAATATATACGAGGTTAGGTTAGGTTAGGTAATACAATATATATATATATATATATATATATACCGTATTATGTACGAAAATATTTTATATGCCCCCCTCCCCCCCATGACAAAATCGTAAATCTGGCACTGATGTTCGCCCATTGTAATATTGTTACGATGACGAGAACGATTGTATAAAAACATCTTCAACTCCCAGACCCGTCCTCAAGCTATAATCGTTATCCCACGAACGGTCGTACAACGATCGATTCCAAGACGGCAGCACGCGGTAGAGATGAAAGGTAAACGCGGTGGAAACGGGATCGTCCACCGTCACTGAGGGACTATGGAGCATGTTCGAAGCATCCGTGGGTGGCGGATGGTTTTCGCGAAAACACTTCGTGGAACACATTCCTGCAGGTACTGGACTCCGCTGAAATGACACCGGAACGAACAAATCTTGTACTGTGCGTGCCGTCACGTAATATTATCGAAATTGTTGAACTCGGGCCGGCATACACGACTGGATACTTACCACGACGTTCCGACTATAAAAATGGACAACATAGAATCGAATTACAATGTTGACGTCAAAATGAAGTATGTATAGTTACGATGAATGATAATAATTTACGTAATTTTCCGGTAAAAATCGTTAATATCCATTTTTAGTTTATATGAGTAGATTTTTACGTCAATTACCGGGAATATACAAAAACAAATTATACAAATGGTTATCGTTGTATTTATATAATATTTACATCATATTTATCATTATCACATTTATATCAACTACATATTTTCACATATCCAATAATCCATGACATTTTGAATTACAAAGTTTGCCCGAAGAACGACAAGCACATTTATAATTTTTACATTTAGTTTTGCAGTGATATCGTTGGTATACTTAAGTGCCCGAAATACTTATTAAACTAACTGCCTGTCGAAGAGTAAGCTCTTTTTCTTCGATAGATTTAGATATATCAAGAAGCAATGATTATCAGATATCTTGCGCAAAAACATATTTATAGATATTAGAAACCTATCAAATGTGCAGCAAAAAAAACAAAATTTTTGTTATAGTCGAATTTTAGTATTCTACACAACATTTACCAATTTGTTTGGTGAATATCGAATATCTCCATTTGTATATATGTTTACGATAATTACCGGTTAATTACGTAATCTTCATGTTTTACATTCTATAAGAAAACTATGATGCAATAATTCATTAAGAGATCTGTTAACCTTAATAATTATCATGTTAAAAGTCACACAAAATTTAGCTAAAATACTCTACGAGATCCACATTATATCAATTACTTTATTTTTAAATTTACTGTACACCAAAATACAAAATATAAAAAAAAAACGCTACGAGATCGGAGATCCGTATAAGTAGTAATATAATACACTTTACGAATAACATTAAATTTAATAAGAAGGTTAGGTTGTGTTAGAATTCGTTACGAGATCCGTTTAAATATAATAATCATATAACTACATGTTATTGTATATGTTACTAGTACGTACAGTTCTAGATCCACAGCCACTGACCCCTGCAGTACATGACAATCACATATAGAAATATTATTGCAATTATATTATGGAATATTGGAATGGTAATGCAAGAAATATATTGTTTTTATTTTTTATTTTGAGCGTGAACAGTTAATAGGGTTGTTTAATAGACTTAATTATATTATTGTTAGTATGTCCTTTATTTCTTCATATCATATACTATCCAAAATATTTTACATCATATTTATTGTAAAAATTGTGAAATCGACAACCCGCGCATGTTTTAAAAAATAACAAACATTTGCATGGCTCCAGTCATGCATTCTCGAGTCTGCTACGAAGCCAATATAAATTATAATATAGAAATTATGTTCCAGTTTAATATTCTATTTAATATTTTGAAATCTATTATATTAGATCCAGCTAAATGAATGCAACGTTGCTGATACCTAGATCTCGGAGATGGCATAAATATCCAACCTTAGTGTGTGCAATATTAAATTATTTTTTGTACGTACCGATAGTGGTGCGCCCTACATGGAACACACCAATACGAAATTACAAACAGATTTCTTATTTTCGTATTTAATCAGATCCGGGCAATTTCAATGAAATATCATGTTAAATCATCATTAGAGTTAATTTTAAGCGAAATCGTTGTCAGATCTAGCATTTTGGATCCCCCTTCGAAAAAGGATCTTACTTCGCTGCTCGTTTTCCATACGATGGATCTCATTTCGAATCAAACGTAAACGCGCTCACACACACACACACACACACATGGACACATGTGAGAGACAATCAAAATTTCAAAAATACATTATTAAACGACTGTTTACAAAATATTTATTACGTATTAATACGTTTATGTTATTTCTGTGCGGATTTTTTTATTATACAGTTGATTTCAATCATTACACATTCTTTACTCTGCCCTACAGCGAACAACATCTTATCCGTGCGGAAGCAACAAACTTTTTACATTTATATTATATTAACCAAATGGTGTGCTCTGTCTAATTGTGAGCAAATGAATTGTGTTAAATTTATTTTAAAATCATGAATATTTGTATTATCATTTCATTTTTGCATTGTTGAATAGAAAGCTCTGCCCTAGAGCAATCACATTTTTGTGTATTTAATTTTCAAACTTTTATTTTGTACATGTGAAATAATTATTGTATAAGAAAGTAGCCGCTGGCCAGTCTACGCTCCACGACCACAATCTGTGAGTACTTCATTATTTCATTGCTAGGCCATCGGGTAAATTTATTATGATTATTATTATTTTTTTTAATTAATATTATTATATTAATTTGTTATATCTATAAAACTATTGTACATCAGGCCATATTATTATTCGATTATTTAAGAAATGTTGCTAGGCGGACGGAAAAAAAAAAGAAGGTAAATAATAAACACCTGATTTAAGAATTTCATTAAAAGAAAGCAATAACTACACACGAATTCAATCTCAAGATACAACATTTGTTACCAGGAGACTTGATGTCATACAAATCTATTGATACAGTTTGCGATGCTATTAAAGCTGTAAATTATCCAACAGAGTTTTTAAACTCATTGGATTTACCAGGCATGGCACCACATAATTTACAATTGAAGGTTGGATCTCCGGTTAATTTTGAAGGACATTTTGCCGTTTCGGGGTATTAAAAAATGTATATATTTTTGGAGAATGCCAAAAGCATTTCTAATTGGAACTACTTCAGCTGCATTTGATAAAGCTAAGTTTAAACTATGCAAAACGCAATGTACATATATTGCAGTTGGGTATTTATTTGAAATAAACGCCTGCATGCCTTTAAATTGGCCGCTCATAGAAGAAGCACCATTATAGCCTTGTTCACGTAAAAAGTTTAAATCAATCCCAACATTGTTTTATGTTTCTAAAAGAACATCTGCTAAGTTTTGACCTATGGTAGATTGAACAGGAACAAATTTCAAAACTTGTTCAAAAAATGTTGTACTCATTATTGCTCATTAATTAAAAAAATCGCACACATAAAAAAAATTGTTCTACGGTTGATACGTCTGTAGTTTCATCAGCCAAGACAGAAAAAAATTTAGCTTTATTCATTTTAGTAACTAATTTTTGAATCATTATTTCATCACACGCTTCAATAATTTGATTTTGTATATTTCAGCTTATATAAGTAGTATTTTTACCACAAGTTTCAAAATGCTTTCTTAAATTTTTATCACCATATTCTATTCTAGCCCTTAATATAGCACGGAAATTCCCTTATTTTTATTGGGCTCTATTTTTGTATCAAAAACTCCATAATCTTCATGTGATCTTAAAGACAAATTTTGACGCCCACATAAAATTATTGTTTTTATAATTGGTTTAAGTTTCTCCGAATTTTCTAAGGTTTGTTTTTGTGAATCTTTATCAATTTTTATTAAAATCTGAGAAATTATTATAAGTCATGGATAACATTCTGTTGTGAACTCGAAATCGAAAAAAAATAAATACCGATTTCTGAAACCAAAATTAAAATTAAAGACAATTAATATCAATAATCAAAATTGAAATTAAAATCTAATTTTTTTATTTCAAGCCGTGAAAAAAAATACATAATTTATGAATAATACAGACATGTCTTATCAAACCATATAAGTATATATAAAAAATACATTACCAGCCCCGGAGGACTACTGAAGCTGCAGTCCGGTATAGCCAACGCCATTTAATAAAAATTACATAATTGCGTACACGTGAACGAAATAATAAAAAAATAAATAAAATGCAGTTGCTCCACGCACGACCGAAAGCAAAAAACGAAGTGCCGTACGAAGTGGCGATGTTCTTATACGACGCGAGAGTATTACTGGAATTATTAACTAGACAATTAAAAAAAAAAAAACCTCAAATTAAATATTCCTAAACCGATGATATAACGGACAGTGTAATACGGCGTGCAAAAGATAGGAAGGGAGATTAAGAAGACTAGGAAGGGCGATTGTGCACACGAAAGCTGTCACAATACAAATACGTCGGTTTATTAAATAATTAAGACATTCCCGTACAATATCATTAGAAATACTATCATCAGACAAGAATACCCTTTTGTCACGTAACAACTCGATTCAAACTTTTTCACAAAAATATCTTTACATATATTATCGTTTGTTTTCATAACGTTATTGTGCTGCTGCAGAGCACGGAGTGCACGGGAGATGTCGTCCCGGAGACAATAACAGATTCAAAAATCTGTTCAAAGTTCATGAAACGGTCACGCAGTTCACAAAATAGAATTTACTGCCAAAAATCTGCGAAAATCCGACCGGATACTACATCATGTGCACATTTATTACATTTGCGACGACCAAGTATTTGTCCTTTGTCCGTCACCTCACTTACCCGGGACAAGACACTGTAGTGACCGTTGTAAAAAAAGAAAAAAATAGAAGAGTCTTTGTTAAAATTTTCGCTCTTCATAACGTGGTTAAGGCCCGGCGCACATTGAGACGCAGGCGACGCTGCGCAGCGCATGGCAGCGCAACGTAGTTTTCTGTAATCTATTAGTTAGAACGTACTAGCGCATATTGGGAAGCAGGGCAGGACAGAGCAATGCTGTGCCTGTGTCGACCTGCGTCACGCAG
Organism: Sipha flava; assembly: GCF_003268045.1. Lineage (NCBI taxonomy): Eukaryota > Metazoa > Arthropoda > Insecta > Hemiptera > Aphididae > Sipha > Sipha flava. Next base: position 806,679 of record NW_020273626.1, on the reverse strand, counting down.
TGTCCGCGACACAGATTACTGCACACGTGCCGTGCAGTTTTGGAAATTACGATATTACATAATTTTAAACTAAACTAAACTAAACTTGTTTATTAAGTCAAGCTTTTTTAATAATTACGATGGAAGAAACTCTAATAGAAGCCGTCAGATATTACAATGTATTATATGACACTAGACAAATTGAATACACCGTGACTTTGTCTTCTCTTCGTAAAATTACTTTTCCACGTATTTTTTTCTTTACTTAACGAATACAACAAAATTAATTCATCAAATTCTTCATCGGAATCCGATTCAGAACTTAAATTTATTAAATTTTCGGCCATTATACTATTGCTCATGTTGGTAACTGTGGACAACAACTGTCGGTGAAACGTCAGAACTGCGTAGTAATATGCGCTGACTTAGGTAGCGCAGTTTTCCTTGCGCCACGCTGACCTACGCTGCACTGCGTCGTCTGCGTCTCAATGTGCGCTGGGCCTAAACATTCGAACATGACTGTGTTAGTAAATCGTATAATTTTGTTAAAACTATATCATAATAATCATTATTTCATATTTATGTAAAATAAATTAAGATTTTGGAGATATGTGCGTACAGTTATATACTGTTTGTATGTTTTGTGAGTCATTGTATTATAATTATTTATTGACCATCATATTTTTAAAAGGAGTAAGTACACTCGCTCAGAGTGATTATTATTAATAGCTTATTGATTTATTGGATGAAAATATCTCTGAACTAAGTGATATAGAAAGTGATACAGTTAGTGTTGGAGAGATAGAAGAGATATTGACTAATTTCGAAGAAAGTGAAAATTTTATCACTTATCATATCGAGGTACTAGTTTTTGTATCCCTTCATCATGGAAAGATGACGCCTGTGATTGTAACCATGCGCTAATAGCCTTTTCACCTCATCATCTTCGTTGAAGTTCTGGCCACCCATAAATGATTTCATGTGTAAAATTCATGTGAACCTTCTGTTTTCATGAATTTTTTTTTTTCAATTTCTTGCACCAAAACATCACTAATCAAAGATGGTCGCCCAGTTCGTTCTTCATCGTGAACATTTGTACGGCCTTCATTGAAAAGTCGCATCCATCTCCTTACCATTGAATCACTCATCGCATTTTCTCCATAAACTTCACAAATTTGACGATGAATATCAACTGGTTTGATATTCTTTGCATTTAAAAAACGAATCACAGATCGTAACTCACATGTGGCGGCATTTTCTATTAGTTTATCCATTTTAAAACACTCGCCACGTGACATACGTACACTAACTAGTCACGGAATGGTTTTAAAATGTTCTAAATGAGTAAATGAAATAATCTGATATAACCGTAATTAAGATAACATCGTAAACGCGATAAAAATAGAAAACGGAACTTACTTTCTGGATATACCTCATACAACAAAATAAATAATTTGCGTTAAACGTCCGTTATTTATTAAAAACTTGTACTGTACGCAGCGAACTCTCATCCACGTGTTCAGTGTTTATCGTCAGACCGTCTTCATATTTTTCATAATTTTGTCTATGACTTTCAGTTTTATTGTATTGGTGAAATATTCTATATTTTGAAATGGATCGTTACATAATACAATCATTACCCAAGACCAAAAGAGTTCGCCTACAAACGGATGAAAACGTTGATGCCTTATATAAATATCTAGATAAAAATTATTTTATCTATCTATATCTAGATAATTTTAAATGCAGATATCATATCTATATCTAGATAACTTTTTTTTTTTTATCTAAGCACAACACTGTACCGCACTCACAAATTTAACTGTACTATCGTGTCACATAGGATGTAATCGCGCAATCGAACGATTTGTGACAAAACACAAACTTATTAGTTGGTCAAACTGATTAGTTGCATGTGAGCTGACTGTCATTTATCACTGTGGAAATCACCCATGCGATTAAACTGTTGCGCAATTGAAAATTGCATGTCAGCGACTAGCCTTAGAGTTCATTGTGATAGAACTAATGCAATCGGGCTCTTTAGTTAAAGTAGTTGATAAAACTTCAAACGCACTCGGGCTATTAAAAAGGTAAAAATTAAAAACGGGACGCACTCGAGAAACCCCTATATTTTTAATGCAATTATATCCGGGGTTTATTTATAATAATAAATAGTGATATGTTATCGGTGACGATATAACAATAAATTTAACAATAAACAATGGCACTAATGGGGATTTACTGGAACAACCCGTTTCTCCGTTGGAGTTGGTTCAAACAGAAAAAAAAATTTAAAAAAAAAGTTGCTGGTTCCCAATATTTTAAGGATTTTTGGGTTCCAGAATCGATTCTTTTCGGTTCGGTTCCAGTCCCTGATTGATGATGTCACCCACTAACATGTATGTATATATAAAGTGTTAAATACTAGTTGAGAAAATGGAATTGTCTAAAATTTATTATTTTGGAAAATTTTAAAAGTAATCTAGTAGCTGCTATACAGGAACGGATCCAGAGTCGGGGAACTGTGGGTCAAGCCATTTCAAGAGGCCATTTATTAGGGATGAAACTGAATTAGAAATTAATACCTTGAAAAAAAAAATACAATATGCTCATAAAAGTGTATAAGTATATTTTTATTACATTTTAGAATTTGTGATACCACCGATAATGACTTATTTACAATTAATAAATATAATCTAATTTTATCAGCGTAACTAACGTACGGAATAAAATATGATTTCTTTAACTTTCTACTGAAACGATATAATTTAAAATATAAATTATGAATTGAAAAATTTTAAATTTTGAATATACATGGCATTCATTTTATAAGTAACTCTGATGGGCCAACTCTCCAAGAGTCCAAATCAAGGTCTAAAAAGAGAAAAAAAATTTCGAAGAGGCCAATTTTGTCAACAAATATTAACTGCGGGTCAGCTGACCCTCTGAATCCCCCCCTAGATCCGCCCCTATTGCTATACATGTAGTTTCAAATCTTAATACATAATATCATTTGTTTTTTATGCAGGTATCTCCAGTTAGGTAATTATTGATGTAATTGAAAAAATAAGTGCATGCAATATAGTTTCTATACCTTTCAGTTGTGTAAAATAAAACGCACACGGAAAAAAGCGCCATTTTATAATTGCGCAAATTATAGCGGAAAATACATTTTTTAATCGAAACCCGTGAGCAATCGAACTTATTGAAATCAATACCGTTGCGATGAAAATAATAATAATAATAAAAAAAACGTTACTAAACCACCCGTTTCTCGGGCATTCGGATCAAATGAATATCGTAAAAAACATTTATTTTTTTTTCAATCTATTTTTAATTTCGTATGATAATTGCGAGCGCACGACACTCAAATGGTTTTTACGTGCGCCACTATTCAGTGAAAAATTTGTCCCGGGAATCCGATATCTTCACTCCGGTATGTATAATAGGTATACATTTATAATACATTTTTGATAACGTATTTGTAACTGTAAAAAAATATAGAAACACTTGTACTATATGTACACATACAAACGTGGTAGGTTCAACGTACATGTATAACAAACAGGTAACAGTTTTCCTGGAAAACGTTATAACCAGATGCGTATACAAGATTGGATTTCATGTGATTATCTTTCCTCCCTTCTTAAGTTGAAAAAAAATGTATATTTTTATTTTCATGCCTACACTCAACATCAATAAGTCTTGTTCACATAAAAATATCATGTAGGTAAAGGTAACTGTATTCAATTTTTCGTTATAACAATTGTTATTAACATAGAGCGCTTAAAAAAAACCTTAAAATCTTCCACGTAGTACATTTTTGTGTTCACGCGCTTGACTGTTAGTGAATCTAATTCACTTAACTGTGATCACCGATCTTACGTGATCGAATACATAACGCAAAAGTCCAGTTGTCATTGTAATAGCTGAAATAATCAGAAGTCATCATGGAGCAGATACTGCGGCACGGAATGGATTAGATTTGCTATTTGACGATTATGATTAGGAACCAGAAAAAGGTGAAAATGTTTTATTTAAAAGTTTCAATGCCTCAATGAATTGGAATTGAGGAACAAACAGTTCGGTCAATATAGTTTACATGGATCAGACTTCTATAATATTACACTACCGTAGATTAATATTAATCAATTTATTATGTATGTATTAGTAAGCACTATTTTTCCCATTTATGTTTACATGTTGTTTAATGATATAAAATACCTGTAACATCAACTTATTGTAAGGACTGTTGAATTTTAAATACAAAATTATAAAATATTTAAACTATTTTAGAAAAAATATTAATGATAATTTAGTAATTGGATGTTACTCATTAAATCAGTCAAGTTAAAACTATAACGAAACTGATGTTTTTAAAACATTTAAATTGTACCTGAAAACCAAAATTATATACTTGTGTTCTAAAAATATTTATTGATGTACAATTTTTAGTTAGTAAATTATTTACAAGGTATTAATGTTTTTGGGGTATTTGTGTTCACATTTTCAAAAAACATTAAAGAATTATACACAACAATGATAATGGTTAATAAATAATACAAGATTCAATTAAGAAAAATTAATCAATTAAACTACTACGTGAGGAGTTTAAATACCTACCTGTATGTATTTGCATGCGTGTTAATCATAGAAACGGCTGAAACCGATTGAGCACGATTAATCTTTTTCGTAACCCGATTGAAGACAGTTGTAATCAAACAATAGGAATCAAAATATACCCCAAAAACCACACGGTTGAGCACGAAAATAAGTGCGACGTTGCCGCTTTGTACCATAGAATATTCGGTGTACCGTATTACTGAGCATGCAAGATTTTTTTATAATTATTATATAATTCAATTTTAGATTTGTAATGTTTATTTCATAATTTAAATTTTTTACGGCTCATGTTTCCTAAAAGAAATAACGCTCCAATAGAAAAACGACAAGACACTTTTTTTCGTATTTTTTATATTGTTGGTGTATAGAGCTCGGTGCGTCTATATTATTATTACAAAATAAAATACATTTGAATATAATTATTTATAATTAAAAACAAAACGTGCAGTAAAATTACGGCGCGGTAAAATAACACCAGTGAATTTCCAGTCTAATAGTTAGTTTTCAATCTGACAACAATGTACACAATATTTTTTTTTACCGTGCTCAATCGGGTATCACCGATAGAAACGTGTTGTATGTTCAGTAACAATAAAACATTGTTTTCTCTTTTTTTACAAAATAGAAGTGGAAAAATATAAAACATCGTATAAAAGTAGTATTAGCTTGTTAAAGTGGTGGGATTGTTGATATACTACATGTTTGAGGTTAAATATAAAAGATAAATTACTAACCATATTACATTTTATAAATATTTTTATTATTATCCGTGTTGGTGTTATGAATGAAGTGTATTTTTTCTATTGAAAACATTTTTTTTTTTTTACAAATATATATTTGAATTTATACTTTAAATTTTATTTTAAGGTATGAAAAATTAAATTATGCATTTACACTAAACAACAACATGTTGTCACCTGACGTTAAAACTATGAAAATTGGATGATAACTTTCATGTTCACAGTAAATTTAAAATATTGTTAATTATCTTTGTGTTATCATAATATGTATATTTGTAAAAATGTACACGGTGCATACGAGTGACACTGTAACGTAGACATCCAATTCAAACATTAATTTTATTTTGTTTATAATGTTCATGTGTCTGTTATGAACTTCTATAGAATATGAACAATGCGTACAAACGACACTTCATAATGAAATAATACAGTAAATATTAAGAAAATAATGTTAAGAATATTTAATACAGTCATGGCATTTCACTATTATCAATGTTACATGTGTTACATGTACACCGAAATGTTAATGATTAATGTTGTGCCTGCAATATATGTGCGAACGTATTAGTGATAAAGCCTATTATTATATTTAGTCTAAGGGCCGTTATAATGGCAAAAGATTCTGCTGTATGTATACAATTTTAATTTGATATATTTAAGATGTATGTTAACATTTTTGGTAATTAAATAACGGTAAATAAATGGACTGCCTAGCCAATTCCATGTCCGTTTTTTGGAGGCGCATATGTAAATGTCTGCACCAGAGTAGCTTTTTATTTCCTTAAATAGGTCGAGGAAAATATTTTTAATAAATAATAGCAAAGAATATTACAAAGAAAACTATGAATATGAATATGTATGTATTTGTTAACAATAATAGTACATCGCTCTTGGTAGTCTCCAGATTAATTTAATACATTCGAATCCCCCCCGGTACCATAAGTTACGTTACGTCTTATACACCATTAGTATACATATATTAATAATATATTACATGTGTATTTATTTATTTTAAATTTTTATTTTGTGAAACTTACGCTGTAAAACATTACAATACGATATTCGATACTTAGCGAAAATAAAAGCAAAAATAATATCGAATAGAAAATTAGAAATTAAATTATAGCATGAAAATACAAGTATGATATAGAGAGAAATAAAATTAAGTTTCTGCAGGAGCGATCGAAGCATATACAATTGATATGATTTTTATAATAGATAGCTGTTAAATCGAAAAACATTGCGAGTTGTATGCGTTTCAATATTTTACCGAAATAACGGTACTACGTGGACGTAACGGTCAGTTTACGATATTTAATCGGTTTAATAAATTTTGGATTGAACGCGAAATAATTAAAAATTCAAATCAATTTATATTATTCATGCGGATATAGATGCACGTGGACCAATAACAATGACCTAGAACTCGCGCATTAGGGTTATCACCCTTAAATCCTAATTGCTCTTGTGCCGCAAGAACATTGTTCGGGGATAATATTATTATTACGAAAGCAGAACATTCATTGTGGCTCAGACGAAAATCAATAACTTAAAATATTATTATGAGTCATGCATTTGAATACAATTTTTACTTGAAACGTAATTATATCGGTGAATTAGATTGAAAAAAAGAAATAATCGATTAAAATCAAATAACTAAATTCCTAGTGATTAAATATTGCGTCCAACGATATGTCCTTTGCCGCTTTTGGAACGCATGATCATTTTTTGTTAGTATTGTAATATTAATGATTTATAAAACCTAAAAAAAAAAACCATTAAAACCGGTAAAACGTCGTTATGACGCTTTCAAAGAAGAAATCGTAAGATCGCGTATTAGGAGTGGATGGCATAATATGATTTTGAAATGTTTTATGCGGGATTCCACCCGATACACTTTTAAAGTATTTTAAACGGGATGCTAGACAGAATAAATTAGGATAATAGTTCATAGTGTGAATTAATGTGTGTTCATACCATAACACATAAGAACGCGTGCGGTGCCTAATAGGGCACTGCCTATACATATATGTACGGTACATAAATTTTTGCATTAAACAAATATAAGATAAATGTGAAAATGTAATTATTATCGACATGTTAATTGAGATTTTTGCTACATTAAAAGTTAGGAATAGCCAAAAAAAGAGAGCGAACTATGGGGGATTATGAGATATTTTTCAATGTTCAAAGATCTATATGCATAAGGGATTGGAATAAATGCACGTATTAAGCGGGTTGATCTTAACGAGGTTTGACTGTATACACCAACATAGCATAGATTAAAAACAAATTGAAATATTCCTTTAAAAGTTCAATATCCGTTGGTTATACATTTTTATATATTGAATTAAGTATTACACATTTATACAATTTTAAATGGTCATTAGTTTTTAAATATTTTTTGTTGAATGTTAATAAATTCTTATAAAATGTTCCGGGTTTAACATGAAAAATAAAATTTATATTCAATGTTGTACCTATAAAGTTTTTATTTCAAATATTTAAATTCCAATCATATATAAATATTGTTTCAACCTTTATGGTTGACAAATGCTGTCTGGGATATCTATATTTATATATACGATTGGATATCCGTCATGAATATTTACTACGTCATATTTTATTTACAAGTCGCGTGTACACGACTAGTATACACATCGGTAGTGTAAATATATGCGTACGTATGTTATTAAGCTTTTCGCCTTATTTATACTATACGATATACGTGAAGTATTATTGTTTTTCGTTGTTTTTTATGTATTTCTCGCGCGTGAACTTGGTCTGTACCGTGCTCGAACGGTATTTTAGAATGTAAATCGAATATATACCGAGAACGGCAATTCGAATTTGGGGTGGGCATGATGGGAACGAAAAAAAATGTAAATATTACACGAACAGAATATTATTTTTATAAAGGTTACCATTGTTTAAAAAACGATGTACTCGACACGAAGTAAATCCGGCCCGAGAATAATTTTAATGCTCGTCTCGATATAGTTGGAACCTCGTCCTGCAGGGATATTATTGTTTTTTTAACTTTATATACATCCCGTTCGGCGAATATAAATTATGTTTGCTTCCGCTACGTTGTTCTGTGTGAATGCGATGAATATTATATTGTAAGAATATCCACTTATCGAAAATCACGACTGTTAAATGATTACAATCGATTAAATTTGAGAAGTAGATAATAGTTCCGATACGTGAATAGAAAATTGTTCATGGATGGTAAAACGTGAAAATTTTTATTTTTGAAAAGAGTTTCGTTTTGAAATAGAAATTAATCAAACAATATTTACTGATTATTATTATACTCATATATGAAATCATAATGTTTTTCCGAATGTCATTCGATCCACACGTTCTTATTTCACTCATTCTTAAATGCTCTGCAACTTATCGCCCTAGTTATCAAATATCATATATTTTACATCGATGTACGTATAACAAATATTCCAACAGTGCTCGACCAATTTCAAAATGGGCAAATACCAAATATTCATTTTAACTCAAAAAAAAATATGGGTAAATATAATTATATAATATATAATAGTATTATAATAAACAATAAAATATAATAATATAATATTATTATGTATTATGACTAAATATAAAGTTTAAGTTAAATATAAAGTTCTTCATCAACAACGGTCGGCATACGAGTGTGTGTGTTCGAGGTCAATTTGTACTTATTATTGTATTAGTTTTATTAATTACTATCCTCGGCACACCTCGTGTGTCACCGTTGTACGTGAGTATTGGTCGACCATATTTTTGTTAAATGGTTTATTTTTTAGTAACGGTTGACGGACCCATAAACTGTTTGATTTTTATATTGATTATGTGCCGTGTGGGCCAACCATTATTATAATTATATATTTATTTAATTTATTTAGTGTGTGTCAGAATGGGCCACATATTGTTATTATTATTGTATTATTATTAGTCAAAATACAGTCCACTACAATTTATTTTTATGTATTTTTATTAATTTTCTATTACACATTGTTTTTATAATTAAGACGAACAAGACAGCCCTCTATTATTGTTGGACACTTGCCGCGTCTACAATAAGCCCGGAAAAATTTATATTTAAATCATCCACCAACGTCATAAAAATCCAAACAGCTAACCCTGATTAAAACCGAAAAAACAATCCACTTCTTAAAAAGGAAAGAAGCGCAGTACCACACATACCAATCACATGAGGAAAAATCGTTCTGCATAGTTGTACGTAACCTACATCCTTCAATTCCTACTGAAGATATTGGAACTGCTATAGAAGATTTGGGTTTCTCAGTTCATTAAATTGTCAACGTCCTCTAAAAAATAAAGAAAATTAAGCTGGCCATATTCTTTGTTGATTTAGAACCAGCAGTAATCAATAAAGATTTATTTCACATCACATCATTGTTACACACAAATGTCAAAATTGAAGAACCTCTTAAACGCAAAGACATAATTCAATGCTTGAACTGCCAGGACTACGGTCGTCCAAGAAAATATTGCTCATATTCTCCAAGATGTGTTCGTTGTGGTGAAAACCACCCCTCTACCTCCTGTAGTAAATCCACCACCACGCCAACCAAATGTGCCTTGTGTAAGAATGACTATCTGGCCAACTATAAAAGTTGTCAAATATACAAAGATCTTCAACGACTCCGGAAACCAGTCTCAAACTAACATGGTAACTATCAAAATATAAAAATGTAAATAATATAAGTATTACTAAAAATACTAACTGTGAAGCCACCCAACAGTCAACTGCCAATGATTATAAATCTCCAAAACATTCTCAGACCTACTCGCAGGCTACTCATAATAATAACTCTGATCCAACTTCTAATAATCAAATTAACTACAACAATTTACTCTACTACAACTCACTACCATACACTCTCAAACTTTCTTAATGAATTCAAAGCATTAATTAATTTTTTACTTTCTCTCCTCACTACAGTTCTCGACCACCTTATTGCACAAAATGTCAAATAACTCAAATAATTCTTTCACTTCTTAACCACTGATTATTCTCATGTGGAACTCTAATGGCTTAACTAACCACAAAAACGAAATTATCATGACACTAAATGATAAAAGAATAGATATTGCACTTATCTCGAAAACACATTTAACAACTAACACCAATTTTTCAATACCCGGTTATAAAATAATAAACTCATGCCACCCGGATGAAACTTCACATGCTGGTGCCGCGATTCTCATTAAATCCTGACTTCTATTTACCCCTTATCTGAGTATACAGGAAAACTTTTTACAAGCTGCCATATTATCAATAAAATTAAATCCTCCAATTACTATTGCAGCAACTTACTGTCCACCCAAACATAAAATCACGCCACTACAATTTGAAAACATTTTAATTCTTTTGGTCACTATTTTATAGTGGGTGGCGACCTAAATACAAAAAATCAATCCTGGGGCTGCCACACTTCTAACCCAAAAGGACGCACTTTACTCCAAATATTTAACAGCAAAAATTATTCCATTCTAGCTCCCCTTGGCCCAATTTACTGACCAACGTCTATAAATAAACGGTCAGATATCTTAAATATATTTGTAGTTAATATCACTACTAGATTAAAAAACGTCATAAATAATTGCTTAGATCTATACTCAAACCATACTTCAGTTCTTCTTTCTCTGGATGCTCAACCTCTATTCTGTACCTGTCAAACTTGCTTTACGGATGGTATTACTGACTGGAATAAATTCCGCGAAATAATTGACCAAAACATCGACCTAAAAACTAGACTAAAATGCCCAGATGAACTAGAAAACGCTGTTCAATATCTTACGAATATAATTCAAACAGCTGCTTGAAGTTCTATTATTAAAAAACCGGGGATTGCCCAAAACTCCTTCCCAATTCCTACTCATATCCGTGAGCTAATCACTAAAAAACGACGTGTCAGATCCATCTGGTAACGCACTTCCATCGGATAAAAATACGTTCAACAACCTTGCTTCCTCACTTAAACGAATTTTAAAACAATTAAGAAATGATAATTTCAGTTCTTGGGTCTCTTTGCTTACGTCGCAAAATGGATCCCTTTGGAAAGCAACTTGAAGCTGTTTGAAACAAAAGCCCACAAATTACCCTATAAAAAATTTAGATAACACTTGGTGCAAAACTGATGTTTAAAAATCTGAACGCTTCCGCTTCCGTTTGCATCAAGTCTTCCGACCCCATCACGACATTAGCAATATTCAGCGAGGTTTCTGTACTGAATTTACAACTGGGATCTGTATTCCAATGCTAATTATGATGGGACGATGTTGGCTTCTAGGAAAATCATTCAGAACTATTCTTCTGATTGGCGGTGTTTGGACGTTACCATTTCTCGTTGTGAAGCACAGATCAGGATTATAGTCCTTCTGCAATCTTCCAGATCTAAATGTACCTAAGTCCTTTGCATCAAATATAAGGGATAAGTTCTCTCGTTCAGCCCATTCATTTAATATTTCTCCATTCTTATCATTGTTGTCATATTTCCATACTTGCTGGTGACTATTAAAGTCACCAGCTATTAGTGTGGGATGCTTCAGGAATTGTAGTACAGAGTTCTCCCACCCTGTATTGGGAGGTTTATATACATTAATGATGTTCAGATCGTTTATTTTGACTTGTATGAATGATGTATTATTATTATATTCTTGTATGGTAATTTCTTCCCATGTTTGTATATCTTGACACATATAAACTGCAGTTCCGTACTTTTTGTGATAGGATGCAGAGGCTAAGTTGTACCCTTGGACTGTTCCTCTATTATTGAGTTGTTCTATATCTCCTGCATGTGTTTCCTGAAGTAATATAACTGAGATATCGTTGTCAAGGGCTATTCTAGAGAGGTAACTTTTGTTGCAACTGATTCCTTCAATGATTAGTTGTAAGACGTGGAGTTGAGAACCCACGTCTCGAGTCAGTTAGTCCTAATAAGAGCCAAAATGGCGATAAGTAATATTGATACTGGTGTTGGTGTTGTTGTTATTGATGTTAATGTTGTAGATCGGGAGATTCATTATAATGACAGTTCAGTCACCGGTATTGGTAAATTTTTAATCGTCTAGGACGTTGCCCGGGGTACACTCCGTGGAAGCGATTTACCTTTGTACCCCAGTAGATAGTATGTTGGGGGTAGGAAACATTTAAGTTTGTACAGTAGACCCTCATGCCAGACCCTATCAAATGCTTGGGTTACATCCAGGAATACGAAGGAACAGTATTTTTTATTTTCGAGAAAAAATTATATGGCATCTACTAACCTATGTAGTTGATGAGTTGTAGAATGAGACGCACGGAAACTGAATTGAGTGTTTGGCAGGATATTATTGGAAGTAATGCAAGGTAAAATTATTTTTAGGACAAGTCTTTCGAAAATTTGTGCAAAAAAATGGTAAAAGACTTACAGGTTTGTAAGAGGAGGGAATATCAGAAGGCTTTTTTGGTTTTGGAAATACAATTATTGTTGAAAATTTCCAAAGTTGTGGAAAATAAGTCTTTCTTAAAGAAGCATTAAATAAAACCGTGAGTAGAATAATTGCTCTTTTTGGAAGACACCTGGTAACCTCTGCTGTAATCAAGTCATAACCAGGAGATTTTTTAAGGTTATATTTTTGTATTGCAAATTTAACATCATTTGAGGTGAAGTATTTAGTAGGAAGAGAAACAGGGAGAGGACTATCAAGGGAATTTTTACTAAAATTGTATGTCGGGATGTGAGTTGAATATGCAAAGTGATTTTTAAACAATTCAGCTTTATCTGCATCTGAAACAGTAAGCCCACCGGCTGGATTTATTAGTGGAATATTCGGAACTTTACGTTAAAGGGACTTTTTTATGGCAGCCTAAAGATTACCATTATTTGGTATCAGATTTGAGAGATATTCGGCAAAGTTTTGATTTTTTTGCGATAGACCAGAAATTTCTTTAAAGAGTTAGCTAGATTGTTAAAGTTTCGTTTGTGAGAGGGAAGACGAGTGCGTTGCTACAGAGTCCGTGCTCTACTCTTGTTAGTTATCAAGAGACGAATGTGTTCAGGAATTGAAGGAGAATAGTTTTTACGCGATTTAGGTGTAGTGCTAGCATTTCACGCTGCTGTTTGGATTACATTCATAAACTTATTTATGGCATCATAAATTTCTTGGTTGGATTTTAGGCTAACATTGAGGTCAATGTTTTAGTTGACCAAATCAAGGAATTTTTGTTTATCAGTGGTTGGGTGAAACAGTTTAGGGGGTGAAGGACGGATTGGTGGAGTAGCACTAGCAGTTAGAAGTACTGCTGAGTGATCCGAGGTAGGTTCAAGAAGATTAATAGTCGTGTAGAATATGATATACGGTGTATTTATAACAAAAATGTCTAAAATATCCGGTTTTGTTGCGTAGGGAGGTGGGCAAGTATGTTGGATCTGGTGGAGCTTGAATATTGTAGCCTTTTTGGTTTATAAAGTTATGAAGGACCACGCCTATAGGATTATTCGTACGATAGCCCCAGCTATGATGCTTGGCATTGTAGTCACCGCCTATTATAAAATTATGACTAACAGTGCTAAAGAAATCGACATAATTTTGGGTAGTTAACCCACGACGTGGTGGGGAATATATTGCTGCTATTATAGTTAGAATGTTATTTAGGTGTAGTAATATGGCATAAGACTGTAAAAAAAGGTTGACAGAAGTTTGGAAGAGTTTGGAATAATATGGAGGATTCAACGTAAATCACAGCACCTCCATGAGCAATATTATCTGGGTGATTTGTTTTTAAACGATTTGTACCCAAGTATGGAAACAAGAATATTTGGTGAAGTTTTTTTCTGATATTAGTGCTATATCAATACGCTTTTCTTGGAGTACAAGCTGTAATTCGTTTACATGATTTTTTGAGACCATTTGCATTGAATAAGAGGATAAGAAGGGAATTGTTTGTGAAAGAAGACATTATTTATCGTCAAGAAGTTTTGAAATTATCTTAGTTAGTAGGGCGATTAGAGGATTTATTAATTGCTTAGATTCATCAATGAAGGTTGACATTATTTGGTTGATGTCTGGAACCAATGGTGGATCAGTATAGTTGGGGTGTGAGTTAGAGGTAGCTTGGGCGTACGTATGCGTCAAGACAGAAGGGTTTATTGAGGAGGCTTTCATTGAATGGGTATCTTTTACATCAGAATTTTTAGAATTAAAATTAACATTTAACTGGTTACTTGGTTTTGGATTTTTTCATCGCTGAAGATCTCTGTAGACGGAGCAGCCCTTATAGTTTGATGGGTGTTCTCCAGAACAAAGAGCGCATTTTGGTGGGACATCTCGGAAACTGAACAGGCCGACGACGTATGAAGTGCACCGCAGCGGACGCAACGAGCCGGATAACCACAATATGATTTTGTGTGCCCATATTCTTGACAATTTGTATATTGGCTTATCATTTTAGGTTTATATGGTTCTTCTACTTTAACTCTTGTGTGGAGAAGTGACGAAAGTTTAAAAATATCATTGGATTGGTCGGATGGTTCAAGGTCCACAAAGAATAGTGGAAGTGGGTGCTTGTTTATCTTGTGAAGTACTTTTGAAACTTGCCTGACATCGAATAGACGTTGTTCGAGCTTAGATTTGATTAACTCTGTAGACGTAGTTGGATGTAAGTTACAAATGACAACTCGTATAGGCTTGTCTTCTTTCGACTGAAATATGTGAAACTCGGCTTTTTCTTCTCTTAAGAAGTGGACCCGTGTTCTATAAGACTCTGGATTAGCTGTCATGATTTTGAGGCGGTCATTCGAGGCTTTGCAGTAAAAATTATCAACACCAATCAATTCAATAAGTTTTGTGCACAAGCTGGTAAATTCTATTACGTCCCTAATATAAATTGGTGGGGGTAGGGAGCTTTAGTTCCAATCTTAATGGATTTGATAGGATTTTGGAGAACATCAGAAGCGTGGGTATCATTCAACTGAGACTTCGAAGATGACTGTACAGGATCGATTTGATCGATTTGAGATAGTATCTCGTATCGATTAGTGGTAAAGAAAAATTGTTTGTTTTTATTTATCGGTGTTTTGGGTGAGTTTTGTTCAGAAGAACTAGACCAGTTCCTTTTACCATTATTTTTTTTTTTTGAATCTATAACTACGGTCCATCTGTCATTCGAGTTATCGTGTATATGCGTATTATCGTCCATACTATTACTGGCTACTTGAGCGCTGTTAAAAGTCGACTGTTGATTGCGAGAGTTTGCATTATTGAGATTATTTTGGTTGTTTTCGTTTTTATTATTATTTCTGTTTGATTGCGGCATATTATTGACTAGTGAAGAGGTCGAAGTCGCAACCGCCGCGCGACACGGTTACGACACGTGATGTAACGACGTACAATAAAACGAACGCGATAAGACGACGTTTAATGACAATATTATAAGAAAGTTAGTATTCCATTTATCTTATAGGAAGGACAAATAGCTTTACATTTCGTTATTAAAGACAGATTTTTGCTGACTAAACATAAGTATGTTAATAAACAGTTTTACAATTATTTGGTACAAAAATTGAGCGAAAACAAATATCAAAATTTGATAAAATAATTAACGAAGGAAGAGCGCGCTGATGCGTACGTTACGGACGCCACACGCGAACTGTATTTTAATTTATAAAATGATTTTAATAAATGTTAAATTAAACATCAGCATTTTTATTTATTAACCAAAACATTCCTTAACAATCAATTATTTAATTTCCGTGGCAAATATAGGTAAAAATATTTGTGTAGAAATATATTAATTTGGAAAACCCATATAATTTAATTATTTTCGTCAAAAAAGTTTCCATATCTCTTTTTTCTCATCGGTGTACTCGTTATTTTTAGGTCTATCGGAGTTTAATAAATCAATTTATTGTGAACTCTCATATTTGTATACATAAAATATTTTTTTTTTTTTTTACTACGTTAATTATACATTAACGTTTTCTTTACTACGACATACGTTAACCATGGAAGTATCTACTGAAATCCGTGCATTAATTATTCGACTAAGAGAAAAAGGACAATCTTTTCGAAAATTGCTAAAATTGTAAACAAATCACCCTCGACGGTTCAATATATTATCAACCGACAAAAATAAATTAAAACATTGAGCAAAAGGCCTTGTTCAGACCGTCCTAGAAAATTAGACTCAAATCAACGGCGGGCAATTCTAAGAACAGTTGTAGAAAATCCCAACACAAGTGCACCGAAATTGGCGGATATGATTAAAAAAAGACTATGGTATAAATGTAGTATCACTAACAGTGAGAAATTTTTTGAAGAGAATGGATATAATGGCTGTACTCCTAGGCAGAAACCATTTATAAGTGCTGTTAACAAAAGGAAACGTCTATATTTCTCAAAAGCTCATATAGATAAGCCTATAAGTTTCTGGAACTCAGTAATTTTTTTCGATGAATCAAAATTTAATGTATTTTCATCCGATGATAGAAGAAAAGTATGGAGTAAACCAAATGAACAATTAAAAACACAGAACTTACGCGCAACTGTTAAACACGGCGGTGGTAATGTGTTAGTATGGGAGTGTATGAATCCATCAGGAGTAGGAAATTTAGTGTTTATAGATGGTATAATAAATCAATACATTTATTTAGATATTTTAAGAAATAATTTAAAATGTAGTGTGGACAAATTGAGTTTGGGAAGTTCATTTATATTATTTATATTTTAACAAGATAATGATAATGATCCAAAACACATGGCAAAACGTGTTAAAGAATGATTGATACATAATGTTCCTAAACAACTTCGTACATCACCAAAATCACCTGATATGAACCCTATAGAACATCTATGGGATGAAATAGGAAGTAAAATTAGAACACATAATGTTCGAAGTAAGCAGCAGTTGAAAAATGTAATTTTAACCAAATGGAATGCAATTAATCCGGAAATCACTAAATTATTAGTAAATAGTATGAAGAATCGTTTGATCGATGTTATTAAAGCAAGAAGTGGGCCAACACGTTATTAATTAAAGAATGAAAACTAACCTAATTAATAAATTTACTAAATTAATAAATTATATTATGAGTGAATGAAAACTTTTTAGAGTATTTTTTATTTAAATATTTCTAATTTGTAATTTATTAAAATCATATGTTAATTAAAAAATAGTTTATATTAGGTATTGAAATATAAAATATGTGTATGCATACTAAATTAATTTGTGTACGATTACCAACCCCTAATATTTTGGAATTTTTAAAATATTTATAAAAACTTTTTTTGAAAAGAGTTGTATGGAAACTTTTTTGACTGAGTGCATACCAAATTAAAAAAATAAGTAGTGATTAATTTTTCTTGAATTTTTTCCAACAGTGATTAAGTTTTAATGATACTTTCTGAGGATTTTTGTTACATCATATATCGAAGAACATTATTTATGTCAAAAAAAAAAAAAAAAAAAAAATGGAAAATATGAAATTATATGGATTATGTCATTTTAGCTGATGAACTAAATTGGTTTCTAAAACAATGCGCACATTTGATAATAACATAAATTATAGATATTTTAACTATTTATCAAACATCTATTCTGTATAATATATATCAAGGATGGCCAAGTTTCATAGGATTGTGATCGGCTTCTGAGTTTTTCCAAAATAATAATAAGGTTATAATTTACAATTTTACATAGGTAGCACGTAATTTAATATATTTTTTAACAATTCATACGAACACGATAAATACCGTTATTTTATATGGAATGTACATTAGATTACGTACAACATACATACGTAGCTTTCCGATCTCGATGCATACCTGTAATTATGTTTTTAATTAATTAAAAATAATTATTTATTACTATATATTACATTTATACATTTTTTTTAGTCTACAATTTTTATATTCATTTTACATTGAACAAAAAAAAAAAAAAAAAAAAAAAAAAGTGAAAAGGAGTTGTAGTCGACTCGAGCTCATATCGTGATCGACTTGTTGGTTATCCCTAGTACCTATATATTACATGTTATTCTTTAGTATAACTACATAGACAACAACATGTTTCATAAACCATCATCCATTATATATAGGTTCTTACATCAAAATTAAAACAGATAAATAACCATTCTTATCGAGCTCATGAACTATGAGTCAATTTATTTTATGAGATAACGAATATTTACGTAATTTAGCTAACCAGTGATCCTACGTGAGCGATTTTTATGATACATCTTTGTGAATTCTTTTGAATTTTTTAAAAAGTTTTTGCTGCAGTCCAATCACTATACTAGAAATTAAACAAAATAATGATTGATTTAATAAATTCAATAAAACTCAACGAGGAAAATGGCTTCTAAACAAGGCCAATTCTAATTTCTTGACTCTTCAGTACAGACACTTTAATAGTCAAGTGGTTAGTTGTGTTACACTAAAAACTATATGGTCTTAATATCAAATATGAACTGAGCTTTCCGCACAATTAGAACACAGGAATTCGACATCATTACAATAAAGGTTAATTAACAAAAAAAAATTTTAATTCAACAACAACATGTTTTAAATAATTGATACTTATCTACGAAAAAAATCAACGTTGAATTCGCTAATAATAATTTAGTGTAATTAAATCTAACATTATTGTCATACAACTATTGTTTTGTGTCAATTTAGATTTTCTTAGATCGATTTAACATCTATAAGAAAGGTTTAAATTACTGTGAAAGAATAACACTCTGCATTTTTATAATTCATTTTTTTTTAATGGTTTCGTATTTAAATTCAGAAAAATTACATTTGGATTATTATTTTAAGAAGGTAAAATAAAATAATACAATACCTAATAAATATAGCCCCACGGTAGTTTATTCGTATTATTTTATTTAAGTTTCGATTTGAGTACATTAGTAAAATTCAGGAAAATGATGTACATATCCACTGTAACTACTACATCTTAGGTAACTTTATAATTTATTTAACTCACTGTAATCCTGGCTGACTATCAATCAGAGTAAAACAATTTTAAATCGATGAATAACAACACATTTAAAACCTTAATAGCTATAAACATATTGTTTTCATTAAATAGTGGATTGTTATTGAAATAGGTTTAAAATCTATTTATTAAAATAATCACTTTGATTAAAAGATTAATATGACTGAAAAGAAACCTGATGATGATAATGAAAGAAAAATATAAATAGTTTAGTAAGAAATATTCAATATCTGTTTATGAGTCAATTTAAATAACTCGTAAACCTTATGCCCGGGAAAACTTTTTTTTCTGTAATATTTAAACGTAAAATATTGGAATATAGATATATATATACTATACACATACATATTTATAGAATATTTGTAAAGATAAATATATATTATAATTGATAGAATAAAAGAAGACTTGAAGATGCTGAGAGGGTGGAATGGGGAAGAAACGGCAAAAGATAGAGAAAAGTGGAGGCAAGTACTCGTAGTTGTTGCGGCTATGGGCCTAAAAGGCCTGTAGAAAGCCAAAGAAGAAGAAAAAATATATCATAACTCTAACTCATCTTTAAACATATTTTTTTTTAACTATATTTTAATTTAATTTAATTTTTGTATTTTATAAAAAAAAAAAATTGTTTACAAATATATTAAACGTACTAAATTAAGATTACTATCAAATTTTTACCGGTATAATAATACATATTATAACTTATTTTTTCTTTTCTTTAAAATCAACAACATCCGCTACCTGAAACCACTGTTATGCATTATTTCAGGTGACGGATACATATTATAACCTGACTTTCTAATTAATTAATAGTCTTAAAATATACTTTATATATAGTATAACACATTTATTTCCATTTTATTTTTTTTTTTCATACCGATCTTCTTAAGTCCTATTACCCAAAAGCATTAATTAAAAATATTAATATTTTAATTTTTTTCACTCAAAAATTAAGTTTTGATTATATAGACTTTGCAGTTTTCAAGTTAATTTGATTTTGTATACCAGCACGATGGCAAATTTTTCCCTAATTAATTATTAAGTAATGGAGATAAAAGCTCGTTTTTTTACTATAGAAAATCTTATTTGTTGTATATAATTGAAAAATAATAATTTTATAAAAAAAAAAAATGAGATATTCAAGTAATTTTAAAATTATTGAACTTTACTAAAAATATGATATTGGAAACAGCACTGTTTAAATTAAATTAACATATACATATAACCAAAATTATTATTATTTCTTCTGGTGTAATTTTAAGTAATACTACATAAATCTTATTTCAAATTGGAATAAAAAATGTAGTATACAAATAAATGAAAACAAATTAGTCTAAATAAATTGTGATCTTAGTATGAAATATTGTTCTCAACTTTCACCAAACAACATAAATATACCTACCCAAAAAATAACTAAATAATTAGGAGTTAATCTTGATAAACAACTTATTAGGGCACAACATACGAAAAACAAAAAATAACAAACCATTTCTCGCCTATACCTTATCCGTCCATTACTATCCCGTTCAATAAGTCTAAAAAACAAATTTTAATTACACAAAACAACAATTATAAATCCTATCTGGTTCATACAATATCCAATTGGGGCCAAGCAAAAAACTCTAACATATGACCTATACAAGTTTTCCAATTTATATGCCTTCGAAAAATAACTGGAACTGTATGGTATATAACCATTAATGTGATATCCTGTAAATACCTAAAAATGTCAACAGTAAATGATATAGCAACTCTACATTACAAACATTTTCACTTAAAACTCAGTTTTAACTAAAATCCATTAATCTCTGGTTTGTTATCAATTACTATTCCTAAGAATTAACAAAGAAGATTAAAAAAAAGGTCCAAGAGACGCTCCTATCTAAGATAAAAAATAAAATATAAAATAAAAGGTTCTCCCGCTAAAAAAACCATCAAATTAAATAGGAGGTATTGTTGCAGAACGGGTTCCTTTCCTCGAGTTAATCAAGCCATTATATTATATTTTATTTTTGTCATTTCATTACTTATTAAACTCGTTTGTATAGATTTCAAATAAAGTTTATTAAATAATAAAAAATAAAAACTTTATGTACTTTTATCTCTTCATGAGTTTTTTTAATTAATTATTATTTTCTACTAATATTGTAAGCCTAAAATAGTTTAAAATAAATATTATTCCTTCTAGTACAATTTGAAAGCACGGAAAATTAAAATTCTTCCTCTTCTGTAACTCAATTTTTTTGGTGGTGTAATAATAGTAGCTTATTTATTTTTTTAGCCATTTTATTATTTTTATCCGTTTAGAATCAGATACTCAATAAAGTTCACCAATCTGTTAATGAAATGTTTTTTATTACTAATTGGTAA
Organism: Sipha flava; assembly: GCF_003268045.1. Lineage (NCBI taxonomy): Eukaryota > Metazoa > Arthropoda > Insecta > Hemiptera > Aphididae > Sipha > Sipha flava. Next base: position 784,968 of record NW_020273626.1, on the reverse strand, counting down.
TAATTGTATGTTTTATTCGTTCAATTTGATATTTTCAAAGCAGAATTTTGATAAATATAATACAAATAACTAATTTATTGGTTTAAATTTGTTTTGTTCGAATATCTGTACAGCAATGAATTCCTTTTTTTAGAAACTATCACTTTTTATTTTATGGTGCAATACACATTTCAAACTCTTTTAACAAGTATGTATTATAATTGTATAGAGTATAAACCTTTGTAAGGTATGTCGATACTTTTCATGTATTCTTACGCGTATATTAAATTCTTGTTAAAAATAAACGTCTTTGAAATAGAACACATTATTAAATACTTTTTCTCTTAATCATGCAATAAGGTAATTAGCTGCAAGTAAAATAATTAAAACACATTAGTAAGAACTATTTAAATTAAATGTACTACCGACTTTATTTTTTAGTCTTCGTTCTATGGAATAGTATGAAAAATAAATTACTTTTATGACATTATTCTTATTAAACTTTAATGTAAGTTATTGTAATTAGGGATCTTTATATATTCAGAACGGTTCTTTTGAAAATTATTATAAATTATCTCTCTAAGGATTTGTATATTTATTTGGATATTTTATTTTACCAAGTATTTAGTTACTTTTTCAAAATAATTATTGATATATTTGTTTGATTTATATTTATACTTTATAAGATTGACAAGACATAAAAGCATTTCTTAAAAATATATGGCTCATGCCTGGTAATATATTACGTTATACCTGTAGGTTAAAGATTAATAAGCATGGATACTCAAAACCCCTCAAAAAATGTCTATAAATTATAATGTAAATATGTGTTCAATACCACTTTCGCTTTGTCCAATTATATATTTTTAGCTATATTTAAAAATAATGAAGCCTATCTCATAACGTGACTCAATCTGTGCTAATTACTCCAATTCAAATGATAAAATGTTTATATTTTTTTTTAGTATATATACAATTATGATATCTTAAAATCACTTAATTCAATAGTTAATGTAGTACCTAGTATTATATGGGCTTAAGAAAAACCCAAAATAAAATGTAAGCCGAATATTCAATAAGATTAAGCTCCGATTCATTTTTCAATTCTGCGAGTGTACAGACTTAACTGGACAATTGAATAATTATGTACCTATATAATGTAATGCATAGAAAAAGAAAATTATTTAATGTTCATCACTTATTGTGTGAATTTCTAATTTATTGAAATTAATTTGTACACGGTTTAAAGTAAAAACACATAGTACATAACATTTTTGAGAAAAAAAAAAATTAAAATTATAATTTTATAATATTTTGTAAGTTTTTACATTTTATCAAATGGATTCTTATATTTTTAATTTCCTGATTTTCGTACAGAATGCGTTTCTAAAAATGTCCATGTACACAAAAATTGATTATCAAAGAAGCAGTTAATTATTTATATGCATTTGAAGCTTATTTGAGCAGGCTATTACAGTGTACCAACTTTGTGCCGAGTATTCGCTGACATCCCATTTGGCTCATCTAAGCTAATAAATAATTAATGATAGGTACCGGTTCGATATTTTGTGTAGTATGTATGGAAATTATCACAAAAATGACCTCTTCCAGAGTATGAAATTAAAATTAATATATATAGTAGTTTGAAAAAAGTTAATCCTTACAGAATAATAATTTTATAAATAAATATATAAATCATTTATTTTTATATTGGAATATATTAAAATTATGTGGTAATAATCAGCTAATAAATAGTTAGTAAATTAATGTTAGCAAACGTTAAAAAAAATGACCCCATACTCGAATTATTTTATTTAGTCAGATATAATATGCAACGTTTGTATTATTACTTAAAATTGGACAGTATGATTATAAGTAATATATATATATAAATTTTTTAATCATTTACAATGTAATATAAATTGATTGTAGCAACTAGAAGCTGAAGTAAGATTCGTAACATTTATAAAAGTATAATATACTTGCAACTGTTAGGTTACATATTCCATATGTAAATTATTTATTTAAAGATAAATACGAAAATGTTTAGTATATGAGTATATTAGATAATTGTTTGAACACATCTGATTTAATACGTCGATACCACTTACATTTTACTTGTTACTTTTTAGACAGTTTATAATTTTTTACAAGTGGACTTGAAATCGAAATAGAAATTTTAGTTTGTGAGTTGGGCCAGTCGGGATTGTAATCATTAGAGTATGGACTTAAAAGCAATAAAAAATTTAAAAAAGCACTAAAAAAAACAATAAAGCTGTATAAATCTTGCAAAGAAACATTAAAAATGGAGTTTAAAAAAAAAATTAATAATTAAAGGCATTTTTTAAATTACTATACAGTGTTTCAACGAGCAATAAATTATTATTCTTTATAGATAATTTCTAAAGCAAGAGCATATTTTTGTATTTATAGTCGTTTTTAGATAATTTAATCTGCTATATACCATACAGTATGTTATACGAAAATATATATTGTAAAATTTATATTAAATTTTGTAATTTTAAATTTATATTAATTATTGTTTTATATTTTTTGATTTTAAATAATATTCCGGAATCGGTTGATTTTCCCACTTAAGAATGGAAATAATAATATTATCCAGAAATATACTATATATTTATATATTTTCTGTCAACAAATAACTGAACTGACAAATAATAATATATGTATTTTTATACAACATTGTAGATGATTTTATAACTACAGATCACCAACATTTGATATCTAGTCTAGAATAGGGATCTCACATGGAAGGACTAATCCACTGAGATACTAACTCACTAACCAAAAAGTATTTATCTGAAAATAAAACAGAAAATATTTACTGTAATATCCAATCCGGTAAAAATGCAATGTGAATAATGTACACCTGCGGCGGCGGCTGAACAATTTTTAATTCCTTTAAACAATATCCCCAAGTACTTTTTCATCCGACCACCGTACTTTCTCGTATAATAATTGTTGTGTTAGTGTAATCCAACTACGGCCGTAAAAAAAATTACGTTTCATAATAGTTCGCAGATCATCCGCGGAGAATTCCACGTTCAAAATGTTCAACCTGGTGTACGGGTGCACATATGTGTGTGTGTGTGTATGTGTGCGCGCACGCGCGGGCGCACGAGTATAAATATTATAATGAGCTAAACTAGAACAACTACTCGTCCCTGTTGTGTTAAATCAATGGCGTGTGGGACCTATCGAATGTACGTCGTGCATCCGGCGTTGCCGCGTTTTCGCGCGTACACCGGGATGTACACATTATATTGGTACGTTGACCCGGAGTTTAATATATTTGTAAACATATATTATACATACTATAATCGTACCTATTTGTTTGGTACGTTCGATTTTTCGAATCAATCAAAAAGTTAAGCGATTGATAATTATTTGTTTTGAAATTTCTTTTTCATCCAACCAACCGTAGTCAATTCTAGTTTGCAATGTTTCGAAATAAACTTATTATATAACTAATTTAATAGCAACAAAGAATTTTAACGTTTGATGAAAACTTTTTATTAAACTGTTGTTGAAAACATTCAATAATTGCTAGTCGTGGCAAAAGAGATTTGGGATTAATGTAACACAATGTATATATCATGATGTTTACGTATCTAGCCTGTACTAACCGACGGTGTTTTTTTTTTTTTTTAAATCGATTTTATTGATTAGAAATCAATAATTAAATTTATAATTCGTGTAATATTCAACTAAAAAAAAACGAATAGTTGATTATTTAATTATGTTATTTATTTACTTTCAATAAAGAATTATTATTGCCTCGAGCTAAAAACGATAATATTTTAATTGACTACCAATGCCTCTAATATGGTAAATAAAATTACTCCATAAATACCAAAATATAAAGTGTTCTTTAAATACGTATTAAAATTTATGAACAAACTTGACAATTAGTCTTTGAAAACATTGAACTTACAAAGAGAATATTACTCCATTTCGTCTAAATTTCAAAAAGTTAACAATTGGGAAAGGTTCTGGAACAAAAGTATACGATCCGTTCTTATTTTGTCATTTTACAAATTAAAGAAAAATTTATTATTATTTTAACATGCAAGCATATCAATTTAAATAAACTTTTTCAAACATAATATTCTTTTCTCAGAAACGCATTGATTTTAGAAAAATATAATAAGATTAAAAATAAAAAATGTAGAATTTAATTTATCTTGCTAAACAGATTTATTCCTGTATACTATAATTTCATTTTAAAGTTATTTTATTAATTTCTAAAATATTTTTCCTTTATTATATCTGAGCACAATACTCTTTGTATCGGCATTAACTCAGAATCATATTTCTTGTCCAATAATTTATTACGTCATTTTCAACTATGTACTGACTATAACATGACAAAAATCAAAAATTTAATTTCATTGTATTTTTGCTGTTTATAATGCTACATCTGACAACGAATATTGCATTCTATTCTTTCCATAAATATTTTTAATGTATATTTTACAGTAACTACCTGTACGTATTAGTATGTATTGTATGTCCTTATTTATTTGCTGTAATTACAGACATTTATACATAATTTGATACATTTTGATACTTTTAATAATATTTTTAACAATAAACAATCAAATGTTTGAATTTATTAAAAATAATGTTATGTAAAGAAAATATAAATTTTCATCTACCAGTGCGTAGAGTTAGAGCTTATCGGTTGATTATATTTAATCCATTATATACAGGTATCCACACGGGGCTAATGGAATTCGAATTACTTGTCCCCAGGGCTTAGAACTAAATTTAAACTTCCTTTATGTCTCCGGGTCGTAGTTTTTTTTTTTTTTTTTTTTTTTTTTTTTAGGGGTGATTAGTTTATATTATATTTAATAGAAAAACTCTTGGTCCGCACTCATTGGTAATTTAATTTTACCTTTTTTACCCATAAACAACCTGTTGGATTTTACGACCATCGTAATAGCTCATATATAGGTAAATTTTTTCATTGAAATCCCAACTTTCATCACGTCTGTAACATAATTTTACCATTTCGTGGCATCAGGTGTTCTATTATATTATATATTTTATCCGAAGTTGTTTTTTTAAATATGTTTATAAAAGGTTGGTGTATACATTAAATGTTTATTCCCTGGTGTTATATTTTTGAAAAATATTAACATTTTTTGAAAGATTTTTAAATTTGTTCATGTAGAAGAGGATTATAGTACTGTAAATAAAAACATTCAATATTATACTCATAAAATATATGAATGACATTTTCCATGTAGTTTAAAATATTTTAATATATTACAGGAAATTAATACTCGAATAAAATATGAAGTGAAAAATTTTCCTATGTATATTTAATTTTGAACAATATAAAACAAAAAGCGCCCTTTTAAACTTCTAGGTCGGGTGGGACTACATGGATGGATGGATGATGTTTTATCGGTTTTTTAAACTTGAAACTAATATACTATTTTTCTCAACTTCATACTTAGGGTTGATGTAGTTCAAAACCAAATTTTTATAGGAAGTTAGATCGACTTTTTATTATTCTTTCAGAAGAAAAAAAAATTGAAAAATCGATATGTCGCATCCACATAGTGAAATCATTAATTTTATGAACAGTGTTGGGAATAGATAATGCAAAATTTATCTAGATAAAGATGAAAGATAATTTCATTTTCAACAATTTTTATTTTTTTGGTCAATATTTCATATTTGTAATAATATCTATGAAGAATCAATTATAATCTTTATTATCAATAGGTATCTAGGTGTTTAATGTTTATTGTAGTAATGTAGTGTACCATTAAGCAGTATTTATATACAATGTATAATATTTAATGATAGTTAATCACTAAAATGTTAGACAAAAAAAAAAAAATGAAAATTGCTCTGTACGTATCAGGATGAATACAGAATACATAAAAATTATTTTAAGTTAACAATATTGTTTTCCATATAATCTTAATTTAATGATTTTCATTATTCTATAAGTAGTTACGACTTTACGGGTTCCAAGAGTGAAGAAATGACTATTCAGCGTATGAGTTACATGTGTATACTAAAATCAAATAGTTACTATATTTAGAACTTCTATGGAAAAATAAGAAATTAAGTTTAAAAATACCAAAAATATTTTTCTGGCATGAAAATACAAACAAAATGTCATAACAAGAAATAATTACTTATTAATAATACACGAATTATGATTATAAATACAAAATCTATATATATATATATATATAAAAGAAAGTCGGGTTAGTTACAGAATTTATAATTCAAGAACGGCTGGACCGATTTTATGATCTCTGATTTGTTGGATTCGTTTTCGTATAAGAATAAAAATAACTCGATTATTTTCATAAAATACGTTTTGTTGGTTCCGTCCCCTCAAGATAGTTTAGTAATCGATAAACAAATTAACTGTTATATAATATTTTGTCTGTTGTAGTGAACTAATCATTGTAATGTAGTTTCGTTGTAACATAGAGTGGTCATACTGTATTCTCGGTATTTGTTTCAGACTTACTATCCGAGAAGGAGTGTGATATCGTACATTTTCGGGAGGGATGGGCATGTGATGTGGTATACCATAGGAGTAAATAATTAATAAATACATAGGTACGTTTTTGTAATTATTGTACATGTATAATCAAAAAATCGATAAAAAATTATGTCAATAAGAAAAAATGAAAAAAAAAAAATTGTCCCAGTTTTTGTCAAATAAAATATGATAACCCTATTATAATAATAACTATAACACTTATAATAATATTATATTAGATATATTATTGATTACTTAATTAAATACATAATAAAAAAAAAAACTCTGTACATTTACATATAACGTAGTATAAATTGTGTATATATGTGTATGTATAAATATACATATTACGTATGCCTCATAATTACGACTAATTTTAATACTTAAGCTTAAATATTTTACATTATCTTATGTAATAGTAATATTTCTATCGCGCTATCATTCCAAGTTACACCGGCTTAAGAACAACAGTATTTTTTTTTCTTTTTTAATAAAACGAAAAATAGAAATTATTTTATTTTTAATTATTTTTACATAAAACATATTGAAATTAGTATAATCATAACGCGTTTTGTATAATATATCAATAATTGAATAGTAACATATAAATGTATAAATATATAGAATATAATTTGTACCTACGTGCACTTTTAGCCTTGTCGTATTTTTATTCGATCTTGGCATTCACCGCGTGCCTTATGATTCTTATTAACAACATATAGGCCCAACAGTGAATGCGAGGAGCGAATTTTTTTATGTATAACTGCAAATTCCGTAGGTGGATCTCAAATCAACTCTGCAGCTGTAAAATATTTATTCAAACATCGTTAACCATTATTGCATTATTGACCGGTGGGTTTCGCCTTCTTCGGACAAATAAGTCCAAATGTTTAGAATAAATTTGTCATGATTGTTCAAATGATTATGAAAATGTGGAATGAAATGAAATTGCTGTTGAACTAACCTATAGACTGATTAATTAAAATTACATATAATAAATATATGATGTAGTTATTAATAATTTAAAATTATTGAGTTAAGTTATTCAAATTGAAATTTTTAATTTATTTATTAATTTAAGTAAGAATGATTTTTATGATTTAACTTTATTTATTTAAATACTTAAATTTACATTTTATGTATTCTTAAACATTTTTATGCTTAAAATGTTACTGATTGAGGTTAAAAATATTTCTTTTAGTCTTATTATAATATTATAATGAAAAGATAATTATGTTGTTGTTTATGATATTTATATTTATTTTATATTTAACATAAATAATAATCAAAATGTGTTGTACGAGTTAATCAAAATATAAAATTGAAGACTAGATTATTATATTTATAGTATTAAAAATATAAAAATAAATTGAAAAAGTGATTAGCCATGATTAATATTTAAATTAATATAAAATTAATGTTAATATGATACATGTAAAACATTTAAAAAATTGCATTTTAATATTAAAATATTAATCATACATACATTCAAGACACGTATTTATTAGCAAAAAAAAATATAATGTACGAATTTATAAATTTCAAAAATTAATTCAGGGTATTATATTACTCCTGGTGATTAAAATTATTCAAATCAATAATATAAGTAACAAAGGGTTGATTTTAAAACAATACGTATATTCAAGGGCGTGCCTAGAAATTTTTTTCGTAAGGATGGGGTTCAATATTTTTACTACGAAGTATTTCAAATGTATTTATTTCACAAAATAAGATTAATTTTGGCGTGTATACAATATTCATACAAATTATAATACACTTTTTACTCAATAGTAATATAAAAAAAAAAAATAGTAATAATTGATGGTACATTTTAAATATTTGTCGTTATATTATAAGATATTAAACGATTGGTTTTTTCATCTTCTATACATTTTAGTATGAACATTTATTTATATTAATTAATATTTAATTCTAATATTTTCATAGATAATGTACAAAACAATAAAAAATAAAAAAAATATATTTAAACACTTTCGATTTAACGGACCACGGTCAATCTTATCTATAGTATTATATATATATATATATATATCCACATTTTATAATTTAAATAACTTTGTCCAATATTTATGAAATAAATTTAAATTATATAAAAATTTTAAGCAGTACATTTTTTCGAAATTCGTTAAAATTTCCAGAGGGAGAGGTTGAACGACCCAAAACTTTCCCACTAGGCATAACCCTTTGTATATTACGTAGGTATATTGTGTATTGTATAAACTTTTTTTACTTACAAACGAAGTACTGAAAATGTATGTGTCCAATTTATTATTCTATAATATCATTTTTAACGTAGTATTCTTATTGCAAACGAGTGTGTTAAAAATGTTGCTAGATGTTAGAACGGTTTATAATATGCAAATTAATTAGTTATGCAAATATTCATAAATTAAATAATATTGCGGAAATATAAACTAGTTTCCCCAAGGTCTAATTTCAATATTAATTTCATATTTTATAATCTGTATGTTCTCGACTTCATTCACTTGACTTTTATTTTTTATGTATAAAATAAATGACAAATTTTACTCCAATTACTGTATTACTCGTATACTCGTGTATTATTCATAATCATTTATTATCTGGACATTTTATTTCAAATTATGTTAACGAGGACGAAAAGTTTAATATACGTCTGTATGAATTCGAAAATTCTTGTTGCTCAATATGATGATTTTAATTGTCATTAAAAGTGAATTACTATCTTCGTATTTTATATGAAATCCATAAGAAAATATATCTATAGTTATAAAGTTTTCACAATGCTAATTGGAAGTTTCTACCATCGTTAATTTTTTAAAATTCATTTCAATGAAAATTTAATTTTAAATCTTCAATAAACTCGTATTCATTGAGATTTATACAATGGAATTAATACAAATAATAAAATTAATTCTGAATAGAGTTTAGCGTAATTTTAAATTTTTGCCTGTTATAAGTTTAATGAGTACCTTTTAATTTTTAAGGTACTTACACAATTGAATTAAGAAGTTACAAGAAATAATTAAAATACAAGTATTTTCAGTATTTCCATTTAAAGCAGGAGTAAAAACATATTTAAATAAATAACTTATAGAAAGATTTTCTTATACAGTGATTGATTAATAACCCAAAAATCAAATTTAATGTTTTTTTTTAATTTTTTTTTTATAATATTTAATTATATTTACATCGACTGTTTTTACTGAATGAAATCCAACTACTCTTAAGTTTAAATTTATGTGGTATTTTTATCGGAATAAATTTTAATTTATAGCCAACCAATTGTATACATAGTTGTAATTTTATTGATGATGAATCTTCATATTTTTAATGTTAATTAATGAAAATGTTTTTTTGTTGAACATCAATAGGTAAAAGTATTTTGATATAATGATCAAAAATACAACGATATAATATAACTATTGTATACTTAGCTGTACAATCGAGTGATGATAGTAAATATGAATGCCTACTATGTACGCAAATTTTAAATCGAAAATTAAAAATTAAATTGAACGTTAAAGTAAAAGTGTAATTTAAATTCAAATGATTTTTATTTTGCACAATAATAATCAATTTTAGACAAAATTATGAATATTTAAAAGTAAAAAAAAAAGAAAAACAAGAATAGCATAAAAATGGATATAAATATTGATTTATTTTAATTATCAATCGCAATACTACATAAATATTTACTTTAATCTATTAATGAAATAAGTTAGACGCGACTAAAAATATATTAATATGAAACATGAACTACCTAACCATATAATAGTGATTACTTGGTATACTTGCGTGTAACAGAGAACTGACATATTTGACGAATAATAAAACAAAATGTACATAAAATTATCGTTTGAATTTGTTATTAGTATCATTTACTCTCAAATAATTGACGTTCCGTTAATATATTATTATACATCTTACATACCTTATACACTATAATACACACGATTGTGTATTTTATAATTCATTAAAATACGACGTGAAAAGTGTGGGTTATGATGTGGAAGACATTTTAAAATTGTGTGTATACTAATACGTTTCTTTGTTTTACGTGAACCAGTTAACTTATGGTAGAAAAAAAATAAAAAAATAAAACTTACTGTTTTGTAATTTTTTGTAATGTGTATCAATGAGATAATATTTAAGGATTTTATTAGGCTTTAAAATGGCCTTAATACAATAAAAAAAAAAAATAATTTTTACTGAAAATCAATATCAATTTACGTGTAGTGCCTAGAGAGTTTCCGTCTAATAACTATATTTTGTTCGATTACCTTATACGAATACGAACAGTTTTTTTTAAAATCTAAAAATATGATATCGTTTTTTGACTGGAAAATATTTTAATCGTTATAAATTAAAACAAATTGATACTAACTTAAAACCCGTTTTCTTCGTTAGTACACTAAAGTGTTAAATCGATTTACGAAATTTGCAATACATGAGTTAGAACAAACCTCCAAACAAATGGTATTTACAAATGTTATCACTTACAAGATTATAAGTACATTAAATAATTTAACGTTATTAAGTAAGTTTCATGTTTGGATGGAAAATATGTGCACACTATTTGATTGTTCGGGATTCACGTTCTTGTACATACAACTTTCATTATACCAAAACCCAGAAAATGAAGACTCGACAATTATTTTATCGAAAACCATTCATGCCGAATCCCGCTGGGAATAGCGCATCATAATTCAATCAGAAAATCAAAGTTTTCATCCACTAAAAACTCGTCATTGTAACGCGGTTCAACCGCAACGTATTTAACCCTTGAAAACCTTTGACGATTTGTACCCTAACATTTATGTTCGTTACACGCTCCATACGAAAACATGAACGTCTCGTGACCCGGAAACGGACCATGTGATAGTAATACGTCCGGGAAGTCTTTATTTTATGTTCCTAATATCGTATTTAGGAAGTATACAGACCGTGCATGAAATAGTTTTCGATTCATCTCGTAATAAAAAAAATCAATGAACGTAATATTCACCTACTAAATAATAAGATGCAAGAACAATTTTATACGCTTAATCGGATAGTTTTTAACAATTTATGCAGTTGGAAGTTTTAAAAAAAAAATGATAATCTGAGGCAACACGACTGAGAAATGTACGTTCAAGAGATTCCGCTGTATTATATCTTATAACTACAAGACTAAGAAACATACCGTACGTACGTTCGTATGTACATAGATAAGGTAGCGTACATATAGGGTAGGGGTAAGAGTTCGGTAGTATACCTATTCCGTTCATTGTCTTTTTTTCTTAAAATAAATTAATATTACAACTAGTATTTATCCGAATCTTAAAACTAAAAAAAAAACATTCACTTTTCTTACCCAATAGTTATAAGCTATTTTTAATTTTGACCTACTCATATAATGGATCACAATCATATTACGGGTATATAATATAAATATATTATAATTTATAACAACCTATCATCCCTCTTTCCTCCATTTTAAGGTCCTGAATACGTTGTTGCGGCATGCGGATACAAGTCAATAGTGTTGTGCATTATCTAGATGATTTATCTATATAAAAACATTTATCTTCTTATCTTATCTAGATAATAATAATTTGAAGTATCTTTTTATCCATCTTTTTAAATAAAATGATTATCTAAGATAAATTATTTAGATAATTTTGAAAAAGATAATTTTTTTTTTTTGTGAGTAGTGAAACGAGGAATAATAAACACTTAGTATTACCCTATGTACGTTTTAAATTTTAAATATGCATATTCTATAAACGAAGAAAAGGTATTGTAAAATTATTTACACAGAAAACATAAAAATGAACGTATTTCAAATAATACCATTCAATTTTATAATGATTAACTTTTTTTTTTTATGTAATCGACAACTGGGTGATACCAGCAATACTAGGTGATATGCTGCCCAATGCTTACACCCGGAATTTAATATACATATACCTAATAGCTAATATTATACTCATATAATAATACTATAGACAATAATTGTGTGAACACATGGATGTAAAAGGTCAATCTTTGGTTGGAACGTTCCATAAATAACAATGTATAAACTTAGATTAGAGAAATAAATAATAATAAAGCCAATCAGTAACCACTAAATAGTGGCCACGGCTATGTAGTATTAGTGTATATAGATCTTAAATCGAGTTAGTGAATATTGAGAATAACAACACGGTAACAGTAACACTTATTAGTTATTGATAAATACGTACGGTTAAATAAAATAAATATACCGATTTATATGGAATATTTTAAAATTATGATATATTTAATCAAGCATGAGTTTCATAAATATAATATACATGCATACAAATATTCATTAAAAATTATAAATTGTCCGTCAGAGACCAGTATTAATAACATTAATGATACTATTTTTAGTATCCTACATTCATACTTTGTTACGTTAACGTTACATCGACCATCATTGTTGTTAGTTATTTTTGGCTGTTCGACGTTGGTAACTAGTTGTCCTTATTTCTCAATTTAACATGGATAAATTTATTTCTCGAGAGAGGAAACGGATTCATGAAGATGATTCTGACATTATAGGTATATGTTTAAATCACAAAAATCATAATACTAGGTACATTTTTAATTATACATTATTTAAATTATAATAAATTAATTTGATCTGTTAACTGATTAAAAACATAAAATAAAAAGAAATAAAATTGTTTATTATAAGTAAAAATTTGAGTAATGAAAAATAAAAATAGGTTCATGTAATGTTTTCTGTCTAAATTAGCAAAATTAATTAAGATTATTTTAAACCAATTAAATCATAATTAATAATTCATTTTTTTATTCTTAGAAAAATAACCATTTTACAAAGTTCTGAATGATAATAAAACTGTTTAAAATTATGTTTTTATCTAGTTTTATCTATTTTTTATCTAGATAAATGTAGTTAACTTTTATCTATTATCCAGATAAATTTTTAAATAGTTATCTATTATCTTATCTAGATAATATTTTAGTTATCTATGTACAACACTGCAAGTCAAACAACATCTTAATGTCCTTAACAGTGTTAAGGGTTGGATACGCGTGAATGACATTATCTTTCGGCAATACCGTAAAACTAGGTAATGTAATTATAATACCAGCTCTCACGACTACTGTACTGTACAGGACAACCATTCCAGGAATACATGGAAACAGTTTATGTTCTCAAAGGTATATTATTACGTTTTCCTTCTCCCTCGCATTCGCTCACACACACAAAAACATACACTTACGTAAGTATATGTACACCACTACCTACAGTGCACATACGTACAAAGCGCAATGGATACAATGACGTACAGTCGTTCGTCTGAACATTTCGTCGAGTGGACGTGTATGTTTTGAACTTTTGTCAACAGTGTTTCGGTCGTCATCTGCGACCGGATTCGAGGGGATGTTGTTGTTCATAGTCAGACAAAACTGTCCCTAAAGGAGTGGCCGTATAACACTACAACGGTAATAATAATAGGAATAATTATGACACACCGTTATCAAGTGAGTCGCCTAATTATAATTTTCGTGTACGTTATCCGTAATGCAACGGATACTCCGAGAGTGCGAACATCACGCATCAGTATAAGGTAATTGAAAACATGCACCCGATATTGTGGTATTCTAATTGAGTAGGATACACATATACCGACACACACACACATATGTATATAAATGTAAATAAATTAAGATTTGTTCGGCTTATATGTCTTATTCTAAATGTTGAGTATCTCATGAGAAACAAAACGCGGGATTCTGTTACGGTTTTCATTATCTTAACACATTCACTTCGGATAACGAACAGCAATACATTTGGCTTTTGTTCTTTCAATAGAAATCATTTGAGGGATGAAAAGCGGTAAATTATTTAAAATCACTGCGACGAATCTAATCCATAAACGCCACATTGATAAATAGACGATTTTTCTTGGATATTCTTTTGGGCTGGACATATAAATTATAAACGTGCCACGTTTATGTATGTTTTATTATATTGTGTAATTTATATTACAGTTTATGAACATGACGGTTATTTAGTATCGACAAAGTAAATATTTACATTGATTCATAAAATATATATCTACCTTAGTTTAACGTTTAAAATGTTCGTAATTGACAATTTGTTTTAAAAAAAAATCTAACTACATGCTATGTTCATTCATAAAAATAAATTTTAATCCCATACATACCGTACACAATAAATTGTTTCTTTAAAAGTTTTTAAGGGTTTTGAATATATTTTATACTAAATATAAGACTAAAAATTCTGAAAAAAACTGAAGTTATAAATTATTATTGCATATAAATATATCTTACCTTATATTTTTTGATTAAACTGATTTCACCGCAATACATTTGTTCAAAGTTTTCATGCAATTAACGTTTTATTCTTTCACAATAGAATAATAAAATATTCAATTAAAATAAAAAATTAATAAATAGTTTAATACTCGGAAATTAATATACAAACAAATAACCAAAAAAATTAATTCTTTGCCTGGAGTATTATTATTTGTGTAAAGTACGATCGGTTTCAAATTAAAAATTCATCATTAAGTTTATACAAAGTTAATAAATTCGTAACTCTATAACTGATAATCGCGAGTTTATTGACTTTGTATAAACCTGATAATAAATATTTAATTCAAAACCGATCGTACTGTACAAAAATAGTTATACTCCAGACTAAGAATTTATTTATTTGTTTATCATTTCATTTTTCTTCGATATTTTTATTAGGATATAATATATATATTATATCTTTGAGCTTTTAATTTTATTTTTAATTTTAAAAATAATTTTACAATTGTGTTCTTCAGCTTTGTACATAAATAATCATTGCACCAATGAATTTCCATGCGATATAAAAAAATTGCCTGTTTGTATGAAAAATTGTACCATTGTATTTTATAAACTCTATAATCCGACATGAAATTCAAAAAAAAATATATATATATTTTGATTACTTGTTGTATAAAAATAATTCGTTTTACTTAAAAAAGCCTTTAATAATTTTTAAAACAACATATTTATTTCACTATAGTGGCAACTGTTCAAACAATGTGTACATACATAATTCATGTGAGACCTATTTTCTAAATTGATAAATTTAATCATATCCAATTATAAAATTAAGCTACACTTTGAAAGTGACGAGCGATTGTTGTCGTAATTGATTTTAAACATTGGCCTAGACTGATAGTTACGGTATGAAAACATAGGGGAAAACCACAGCCAATTAATCTATCTCAAAACATTAATTGGTCCATATTATCTTAAATACTTGATTGTAGGAATTTACCAATTGTTTTACTTTGGCAAGCCATTTCATCCATGTATTAATTATAAAATATCTGATAACTTAATCCTTCAAATTAAAAATGAATTATTAAAACTTGAATTTTCAAGGTTGAAGTTTTTTTAATCCAAAATTCTAAATTTAAATTAAAAGTTATAAAAAAAATACTTTAATAGTAATAATACTTAAATATATTTAAATATTTTAAAATTATAACATTTATAATAATCAAACTAATTTCATAATGTTATGTAAACCGAAAAAAAGTTTAGATTGAAGTTAAAATTAAAATTGAAGTTGAAACCAGTCAAATAACGTATTACATATAAAAATTAATGGTCTAGAATAGTTTAGTCATATTTGAAGAGTGGATATATAAAGAGACGAATAATAAAAGAAGTTTTGGTTAACAAAATAAATAAAAAACGTCCATTAGTGAGCCCAAGAAACTGATGAGTTAGGTTAAGTTGGACTAGATGTGGTTGTAGCTCAAGATATCAAAACTATAAAAGAAGACGATTTTTGACAATTCATATGAAAGAAATAAATAAATAAGTTTTGGAAGCGATGCTTCTTAACGGGCCGATAAACTGAGGAAGAAGAAGAAGAATTGAAGTTATATAATTAATTTTAGATTTAACAATATTAAATTATCATCCAATTTTTTATTGATATTTAATATTTAAATATTTATGAAAAACAAAGTTGTATTTTTTAATTTATTTTATGATAAGCATAAACATGTACATACATTTTCAACAGAAGCATTTGGAATACATCGAATATGTATATGAAATAGTATTACTTTACAAAACATAGTTGTTTTTACTTCACATCTGAATTAAGAATACTTTTCAGTTAATGTTCGTGATCAAGTGATCAATACATTTTAAATTACAATTTTTCCAGGTGGCAAAATACAATTAAAACAATAAATTACATCGGCAACGGATTAACACAGCTTCGTTATCAATTGTAACTACTAGAAAGTAGCAGTACTTCCTCTTGTGATTTAAACTTGATTTTATCCCGCAGTGTAATAGAACCTATAATGTTATACTATCTTATCACCCGAAAAGATAGAACATTTTAAGGCAATATTTTCAATTTCGGTTTATAGTCCCAAACTTAAGCGCCATCTAGTGCAAAAATAATTTTTATCATACAGCAGCTTACGCAGTTCCTTATTATAATTATTTTTACTGCGTGGCAAAAGATGAAAATTATAAAAACGATCAGTGACTAAGTAATACCTACCTATTGTACATTTATATCGATTTATTTCGACTATTAACAAAAATATTAAACAGTTTAGTTTAAGACTACAAAATACCGTCTTCACAATTGTATAGGAAGATTAATAAAACAGCATATTTCTAAATCTCGACACAATATTTTCCTACAAATTGGTGTAATACTTATTACTCAAACACGTTGAACAATCAAACTAGGCCAATCGAAAATTCGAGAATATTATTTATATTAACGACTTCAAATTAAAATTATCAATATGTGTACAACATGATCATATTCAGTGGCGTATACATAACTTTTGTATAGGGGAGGGGAGGCAAACAAATCATTATTTTTTTTTTATGTTTCTAATATCCTCACGCTAAGAACTTATTTTATAACATTTGAAAAAAGGCCTGGGCAGGGATCTGACCCCCCTTGTATACGCCACTGATCACACTAGCACTTTATCCACATTTCTATGTGTAGAATAACGACGCATATTATATCACATAAAAACATAAGTACCTATGGAGTAAATAAAAGGACCCAACTCACTATTAAATTATATAATAACTGACTAAATATCTGAATACTAATATGTATATAACGTAAATAAGTTATTTTTTATATATAATAAAGAATTGAAATCTTGTTTATGATAATCGTGTTTTCGTCAATTACTTAGCTAATTTTTATCTTTTAGAGAGGTAACTTACAATTATTAAATATTGTATATTATCAGATAATATTCTTAATACGTGTAGTATTATCTATCTTATGATATGTTGATGTTAAGAAATTAATATCAAACTTTATTTTTTAAAAGCTGTAAGTAAAAAAAAAAGTTTAATACAAATTTACATAATAAAATGTAAGTTGCCCATTTTTCTTTGAAATTTCCTGGTAAATAAGAAAACAAGCCATTGTAACATAAAAAACCTGTGAAAATTTAAAAAAAAATATGCGCAATAGGTAACAAAAATTTAGGATAAAGTTTTAAAGGTTGTTTGCAATTATGATATTTAGGATACAATAATGATTTTAAAGTATTATTGCCCTATTTATATAATTCGTAAAAATATTAAAAATTAAAATATAAAATAATTTAGTTATTTTTCGAGTTGTATTTTTTGTGGTGTTGAATATTCACACGAAATACATGATAGTCATATCTTATTTTAGTATTTCTTTTTAAAATTTCTTAACTAATTATATCAATATATTGAACAAAAGGTGTTTTTTTAAAAATATACTTAATTCTTCAATGGGCATTAAAAATCAATAACTATTTCCAATAAGCTAAACACAGTTGAACTATAATATTTAATTTTATAATAAATAATATATAAAACTTTGTTATTTTCATTTTGGAAATCATATAATAACACAATAACAAAATGTATTATTACAAAAACTTATAACAACAAATTTCAACTTTTTTATAGGACGGATAGTATACAGTGGATATTTAAATGGATGAAACCAAAAGATAAAATTATTTTTTTAGAAAATAAAAAAACATTCGTTGTACAATAAATAAAAGGGTTATGTTTATTTTATTAAAAAAAAAAAAAAGTAGAGAATAAAAAATTAGCATTTTGGAATAGAGTATGTGAATTTTACTAAATTAAAATGTATGTCCTTTAAAATACAAATAATAATATTGGATATTTTTACTTAAGCTAATCGTTTTATATCGGAAAATTATGAATTTGTTATATTTTACAAATGTATTATAATTTGCTAAGAATTATTTGTTGACTTTTTCGATTGTTTTATGCTTTTTTTAAAAAAAAAAGAAGATTTTAACGTAAATACATTTTCAAATAAAAAAAAATGTTGTATAAAAAGAACTGAAAGATATTATTATTACTTTCCTATTATTAAATTTGAGCATGCAATTTATATATTTTATAATTTTTCTAATAAAATATATATTGAATTAATAAAACCATCAAATTCAAAATGTGGATTTTTTTTTTTTATTATTCATATTAATCTAACGTTTTTAATACGTTTCAATACAATTGCATGTTACTATGTTGAAACAAAAATAAATTTCGCTTACGCAAAGATCGAATATTTCATAATTCGTATGGCGAGTAAAATAATAAAGAATTGTACGTCAAGTACGGTAAGGGCACATGTATTTGAATAATCTAAAGAGTACAGAAAAATCGATATGGCCACGTTGTATTATGTATCGTTATAAAATGGCAATGTTAATGTAATGAAAACTTTTCAAGTTATTTTAAATGATTCGATATTAAAACATGCCTTTATAAAATTTTCTAAATAACATAAAATGTACAAAATTTATGATCTTACGTAGAATAACACAAATTTAATATAAATCACTGATAGCTATATTTATAATATATAACGTTTATTTTTGTATGTTGAAAATTGAAATTAATTTGCGCATATAATATGCCTAAACTATTTAAAAAAGATAAAATGCTTATGAAAAATCAAAATCTAATATCATTATTTCTATTTTAAAAATAGTAAACATAACTTAAATTAAACATGCAATTGTTTTTTAGTTTAATAATTTTATGTTTTCGTAATAATAAAATAATATCGTAATTTTTAAGAAACAAAATGTACAATAAAAACCGTCATTTATGGTTTTAAACATAAATAAGTAAAATTTAATAAGTACCATAGTTTATTTCAAGAATATGAAAAAAAACCTGAACTCGATGATCTTGAAAAACATTGATTGTCATTGAAATGTAGAACATATTTTTACAAATAGTATCGAAATTAAAACGAAAAATCGGCAATATTTTTTGTTATTTTTTTCATACTACAACTCGACGAATCATTTTATGGTATAAGGCCTAGACAAAATACATGTAATGTTGGTTGTCGACGTACGAGAAGACACGTGCTACTGTGATAATAAGAATCACGATACTTAATAATAATAATAATAATTATAATAGTAGCAAGAATGAAATTAACTAAACACGTTTAATTTTCAACTCGACCATTTCGTGTTCCGAATCCAGACGATCTAATTTGAAATGATAAATTTAGAGAGATAAAAAACAAAAATAAAAATTCATCTGAATATCGCACCATGCGATACGATGGCGACACGAGAAGTGCAGGGAGAAGGGAAGAAAATTTAAAAAAAAAAGTGAAGGGGAAAAAAACACCAATTGAATACGATGATCGTACCCCGGAAATAATAATAATGTGTGCGATAAACCGTAATGAATATGATTATATATTACCTGCGGCGAGTGTTACGAGAGGAAACATCAATCGCGGCGGTGGTGTCTGCGGGACGACGTGACGCATCGCGGCCGGCTGGCGGCCGAGTGCGCGCTTTGCGGCTGTCGTCGATGCGTGTCCCCAATACGGCGTGCGACGGTGGCCGTGCGCGGCGAGCAGCGGACAGCACGTGCCGCTGACGAGCGCCGCGCGTACACTGTGCCGAGGACGCCGAACGAAAACATCCCTCCGAAGAGCCCGGCCGACGCGCAGCTATAGGGATGGCTCGGAGCAGCCACCACCGCCGCCGCCGCCGCCGCCGCCGCGCGCGCACCGCATCACCACGTTTTACCCTTACGACGTCGTCGTCGCTCGGCACGCGCGGGCCCGCCGCACATGGTCAACTTGATCGCTACCCCCGCCTAACCATCCCTTTCGTTAACGTGTCCTGCGCCCGCTTCCCCAGCGGCGTCGAACTGGCTGCCGGTGCACTACCGGACCGGGTATATTTTTACCGAGAGGGAGAAAATCCGCTCCCGTCGTACCGCTAACACGAGGGGGCCCTTGACGGCGAGCGGACGTGCGTGCGCGCATACCGAAGACGAGGAAAACTCACCGACGCCGGCGGGGTCGCAAACACGGCCAGAGAAATAACAAATACTTATCGCAAAACAACCGTTTCGACCCCGATTCGGGAAATACTTGATTTCGAAGTTTTAACTTTATTTTCATTTTATCCATGTGGCCCATGCATGCATGCATGCATAAGATATACCGACTCGTCAATAGTATTAACACTCGTCATTAACAATAATACTTTTGATGTCCGAAATAAAATCATTATCAATGGTTTAATCGGTTTGAATGTTTTCTCCAACTATCACAGTAAATCGAAATAAACACATATCTAACTACACAGATATTGATATTATTATTTTTATCGTAACACATATTTTCTAAGCATTTCGAAACACTAATATTAAAATAATTAGATCATGACCGTCAATCCTCGCCACACCACATCAATCTCCTCTAATAATCATTTATTTATATGTTTGATTATTCCATATATCGCTTCAATTGCATTACATATTTACACTACCATCACTGACCAGTTCATCTGTCAAAATAAATGGATTAAAAGATTTTAAAACTGATGGACCCTCTGTCCTCTCTAGATCACCTTCCAAAAACGTCGGCCACCATATGTACGAGGTATATATTATTATTAGGGCCTGGATTTAAATGCACTTAAAACCATACAAATATCCTCTAAAAAATAGCCAAAAATGTCCTTAAAAAATGCATTTTACCACATGAACTTAAAAATGAAAAAAATGACCTTAAAAATGACATATTTTTTTTGTTTTGGGCATTATTTAACAAACTATTTATACATTAAAATCACATTCACACGTCATACGAGCAAAGTCTGCGAGGTAATAGGAACTAAAGTTGATTTGTTATTTGACCGAAAGTTTCCCAAAGTGTGTGCCGCGATGTATGTATAAGGGCGCCGCACCGTCATGAAATACTATAGGTTCTAACATTTTCCTTATGATTAGTCATAGGCTTATGACTTAGGGAAGAGCGCCTTAAAAAAACCTTGAATCAAAAAGCCTTGAGTCGAAAAAGTTTAGGAAGCTCTGGTGTATAGAAAAACCTGATAAACCTACTTAAATATCAAGAAAATAATTTTTCTTTTGATTTTATTTTGAATAAGCTAAATTTGTTTAGTATATCGAACAAATATGCATTAAAAACCAACAAAATAACCCAATAATACTAAAAATGTTCTAAAAATGAAAAAAACGTCGAAATATGCAAAAAAAATGCAAAATAATATTTGTTGTTTTGAAACCCTCGTTACATGAAACGAATAATGTTCTTAGAAAGCATTGTGCTTGATCAACCAAAAAAGTAGGCACTTTGCATTAAAATCCGGGCCCTAATTATAATTAACACATTATGATTGTATTATTGATATACATTGATAAAACGACAAGTGCCGAAAACATTCGTGTTGAAACCCCGTATACCTAGTATAAGAATCCTCGAAACATCAAAATTATTTATTTGAATATAAACCTATACATAATATATACCTACACAGGGCCGGAACTACGGGGTGGAAGACGGGGATTCATCCCCGGGCGTAACATTTTAGAGGGTGTAATTTTCGTAATTATTAACAACTAATTTGATATTTTTAACTTCGTTAAATACTGATATTAGGTTAAAACTCAATAAGTACGATTGTATATTGATTATAATAACAAAATTTATTTGAGTATTTGTTTATTAGTCTATGGATAGGGCGTAATTTTAACATTTTACCAGGGCGAAAAAATTCCTAGTTCATCTCTGTAACTACTTATATACCTAGTTACAGTAAAATAATTGGTCTCTTAACGTCTATTTGGCGAAGACTATTACCTACGTATAAAACAAACGCAAATCATTAACTAGTTTAACTCAACATGTCGATATCATAGTATGAGAATTATTATTTGAAACAGGTATAATTCACGAATCATGTATGTAAATTAAGTTTGGCATTATTATCATTGAGTTTATATACAACGGGTTAATTTTCATCAATCCACATATTCACTGAGAAAAAAATAATTTTTTTTTTTTGAAGTAGGTTATAAGATAACATAAATACTGAATTCAACGGTTACTTGTTTATTTTTTTCTATACCTATGTATCATGACGTGTGAAAATACTGCAGAATTTTATAATAATATACATTTTATACACAAAACTACAAAATTATGATTTTATATTGATATTATAAAACGTACATCTAAAATTTAAAAAAATATATTTACATATTCATACATGTTTTAACGTGATAATTTTAAGTTCATCAGGTTGACTTAAGTAAATTATGAGTGTTGGTCTGATGTAATAACAGTTGGATAAAAATAATCCGCATATAAAAATGCATAGCTGACATACCTCATTTCTACGACTGCGTTATCTAATTTATAATCCCAGAAAAATAATAACATCCAACCGTCAACTTCTGTAATAATATTATTAAACTCGTATTAAGGGCTACGAGGGAAAACGATAATAGTTAAAAAAATCAAAAAAATCTAATAATTATATCATCTTGTCATTAATTTTAAAAAGTAAATTTAATTTTTTTATTAATTTTATCAACAATTAGTCGTATTACCATAATGAATTTATTTGAACAATTTTGTACTTTATCTCTTAGTTTTTTGTGATCTGAAACTTTAAAACTGTAATACTAAACAGTTTAGGAATATTGACTTTTATTGTTTTCCCTCGTAGCCCTTCATATATTATATTATATGTTATTTATATTATATTATGGTATATGGCTATAATTTTAAGGTTAAATAAAATATTTGATTTATAAGGACAATCAAAGCCCCCGAGTCATATTATAATTATTATTATCATTTACGTACGAAAAAAAAAGAAAAAAAATATCATTTGGTTATATATACAAACATCAACTCTTTATCTCTGTTCTCATTTCCTATTATAATTATTGTCAACATTTGTTTTATTCTGGATGAAATTACAAAATGTGTATTTTCATTATTTTATATCATGTTCCTGTATAACAAAAAATCGTCTCATAATATATTGTATTTTAACCCACCTCAACTCTTTTAATTTAAATCTATAAATCTCCGTTATCGCATAACTCAGATGTATAGCGGTTCATTATAATTATATAGATATACTATATTGTATATTAGTCGTTACGGTCAAAGGGTCGATCATGGAAAATTGTCAAAAAAAATAGGATCACTGAATTATAAATATGATTTGTATCCCTATGAAAAACATAAACGTTATAATGTTATAATATATACAGGTTTGATGATATAGCTATAGTATTCCCTCTATTCATTTTGAAAATAGTATGAATTTTATATTTTAACATTTTGATTTAAAGGAATTAAGATTCTGAAAGATGTGTATACATTTAATATAAATATATAACTGATGCAAATGATGATATTCATTCTGTTTGTATACAACTACAATAAGTTAACTGATATCATAAGATAACTGACATTTTATAGAATAAATCACTTTTATGATTTAAAATTGTCTTATATTTGATTTTTACAATTATTTCAATAACTAATAAAATAAAGTACTATTTCATCATAAAATGTAATACGTAGAATAGTTAGCATAGAAATATATTACATTGTCTAACAGTTGAAAAAACTTATTAAAATATTATACATTAAATTTACTATTTACTGTATCAATGGCAATATGAAATCACAATGTCTGAATATTTGACTATAAGTACATTCACCATTTTTTTTATTTTGCATAATAAATAATCGTATATTTAAAATTATCTACAGAAAAATTATAGTTTATTCAGACCTAATTAATGATCATCTCCTATGCTTAATACGTAGTCATAGTCGTAATGTTTCTCTTTACAATTATGATATTATTGTACTTACGGAAACCTAGTTATCAAACAATGTAATTGACGCAGAATTTGGTCTTTGTCCCCTATACAGAGTGATTTTTTTTTATCGTGAACCAATTAATATTTCGGGAAGTATTAGGAATTTTACTAGAATTTAGACTAGCCTGCAGCAGCGCTGTATCAGCTATAAAGTATAAAAATAACATATTACAATTTACCATCATGGTTACATAATATATCACTAATTACTGATTCATGGTATACGGTCCTATCACTTATAATTCAACTGAGAACCGACACAATATGAAAATCCAATAATACTATAAATTTAAGAAATAGATATACGAGTAATTATATTTTTTGTGTGAAATATGTCATATCATTGATTATGGATAGTACTATCTATAATCAATGGTCATACTTATCACTCAATCAATTCTGTGTTATGGTGATATAATTAATATACAGAGATATCAAAAATTGTCAGTTTGGAAAAACCAATACTTTATAGTTTATACATATTATGCTTGTTTTATATTCAATAAGATATGTTGTATAATTTGTTAATTTATTTAAGCCTTTATTAGTTGTTGATCATGCAAATACATTCATAGGTGAACTCAGAGTTTTACATTTGAGTGTGCCCTGTCCTTTTTTAGTTATTTTTTAAAAATGTAAAGGGGAGGCTATAAACACGTACGTGTAGACCGTGTTATGATTTAAAATCTAAAACTAAAGACTTCGTTAATGATGTAAAATAACGATTGGTAAAAAATATACGTAATTATTATTTCAGACTTATTCTGAACACTTACAGTATCAAGGGCGTATTTGAGTTAAGGCCAGGGGGGCGAAACTAAATTTTCTTCAACACAAACTTAAAAATAATTTACAGTTCATTACAGTGGCATACCCAAGGGGGATTCGGGTCTAGACCCACATTGAAATTTCTGCATACTCAATGGTTTAATAGTAAATAGTGTATAGTGTATTTTAATTTCTCATTATCTTCAAATTTTATAGATTATATAATGTATAAACCATGTTTAATTTATACTCCTTTTTTTATATTTTTTTTTTTTTTTGTAATGTATTTTTTTATAATATTTTACTGCCAAATAAAAATTGATATCAAATTATAGTACCTACCTATTATAGTAAACCTTTGTGAAGAATATGTGTGATGTGTGTATAACAATTGTGACTATTACTATAGTTATTAACAGTAATTAGTTGGTATTGAATTAAACTATAATTATAATTGGAAAACAGATAAATAAAAATTTTGAACCCCCCCTAAAAAATTCCTGAGTACGCCTCTGGTTCATTACCTATAGCTCATGTTCCTGTTGTTCATTCGAGTGAATAAATAAAAATACAAGTACAAAATCGAATTAAATATTTATTTAATAAATGTAGTGCAGTGAGTTTATATTATACAGTGGTATAAAACTGTATTATACAAGGTATTATACATATGGTATAAAATTATTTTATATAGACAGTATAAAAAAAAAAAATGAAAGCGTTATTTTTAATAACTCAACTATTAATTTTTTAGTTGTATTTATAAAATGGATCTCCAATAAAGTACAGTATTATTATAAACATTTAAAAATATACAATATTATTGTAATTATATTAATTTAGAATTCAGGTGTTAAAAATGACTAAAATAAATTTATTGTACTATTATAATATTCAAATATTGTAAATATATAGGTACAATGAGATAGTATATAACTATAAAAGTAGTAAGTAAGTCTCTTTATTTCTATTTGAAAAATATGTATTTCTATGTATAAAATACATACGTATGTTACCTATACCATAATTGCAAATCGATAGCATGACTAAATATTAATTTGGTGAATAATTTTTGTATTATGTTTTTTTTTTTAATTTTTTCTAACTTTTTAGTCATTTTTTTCAATTATTCCATTTTAAAATAATAAACATAATTAACAATGGGCTTTGTTGAATTCCTTATAATTTAAGGTACTGCAAGGTTCTATACGGTATAATACTGGTATAATACAGTATTATACAAAAAATAAATAAAATACCGTATTTTAACATCTCTAAATAAATGTATTTAAAACCTACTGCACATAAAATAAGTATTAATAATAAAAACACAAATAGTTTTTATATTATAACTAGTCTGAATCCTGTATAAAAAATACAACAAATTATCATAGTTCCTTTTTAGTTATTGGTGCTGTTTATATTCCACCTGTTTCTGATATTAATGTTTATAATATACACTTTAATACTATTGATGTTTTGTTAAATACAAATTGTAGTTCAAAATTTTTAATTTTTGTTGATTATAATCTACCAAATATTAATTATATTAATTGGCAATCTGTTAGTGGTTCAATTGTCCCTGTGGGTGCTCATGCTGGTTCTTTTGAATCTAATGTATTAGCTCATTTGTCTTATTTAAATTTAATGCAGTTTAATTTAATATATAATGGCTCTGGGTTATTGCTTGATTTTGTTTTTCTAACGTGTTTGATATTAACGTAGTTAATGAAGATCACACGGTACTACCATTAGATTCGATGTACTACCCAGCCCTAATAAATTAAATTACCTATTTTATAATTTAAGTACTTAAACTACAATGAAAAAATATATGATTTTGTCAACTGTGATTATAATTGTATTGGGTCTAATCTTGCTTCGCTTGACTAAAATGGCATATTTAATGGTCTAGATATTAATAATGCTGTAAATACATTCTTTGAAAAGGTTTTTAAGATAATTAATACTTATTGCCTGTTTAAAACTATATACTTTTCAAAGTACCCTCATTGGTTCAGCCATACATTAAAGAAACTAATTTTTGATAAAAAAAAATAGCTTACAAAGTATATAAACAATCGTCAACTCCACATAATTATAACACATTTTCTAATTTACGTGTGCGCTGTAAAGCTCAAAATAAAATAGATTACAATATTTTTATCCAAAAAACTCAAAATTCTATTACTAGGAATCCTAAACGTTTTTGGTAATATGTTAATAACAAACGTTCTAC
The DNA here is from genome assembly GCF_003268045.1 of Sipha flava. Classification (NCBI taxonomy): domain Eukaryota; kingdom Metazoa; phylum Arthropoda; class Insecta; order Hemiptera; family Aphididae; genus Sipha; species Sipha flava. Next base: position 757,183 of record NW_020273626.1, on the reverse strand, counting down.
TCACTCGCTTTCAAACTATGTATTACAATAGTAACAATATTTCCGGTGGTACTGATATTACAAACTGTTTTTCTCAATATTTATCCAATGTTTTAATATACCGTCAGTCTCGCAAACTATTTCATACTCCAACAATACGAATTTTCCTTCTGTTGATCTTAATTCGTGCACGCTAACTCTCAGTGATGTTTATAATGTGCTTAATGAAATAACTAATAGAACTTGTACTGGTCCTGATAAAATTTCTAATATATTTTTTATACAATGTAAATTTGTTTTGTCATCTCCCTCATTTATACTATTCAATCGATCTCTTTCCATAGGAATCTTTCCAGAAAAATGGAAAATATCTTATGTCTCCCCTGTTTTTAAAAGCGGAGATATTAACCATGTAATAAATTACCGACCTGTCTCTATAATATCTATAATTCCCAAAATATTCAAAGGTATTGTTTATAAGAAAATTCGTCCACTCTTTAAAAATTGTATTATTGACGAACAGCATGGTTTTATGACTGGTAGGATCTACTGCATCTAATCTCTTAATTTTGCAAAATTTTATTTTAAATGCATTTAAATTAAATTGTCAAGTGGACGTAATATTTACAGATTTCACCAAAACATTTGATAAGATTGATCATAGTATACTCGTCAAAAAGTTGTTTCAATCTGATCTCCGCGACCCCTTCTTTTCTTGGCTAATATCCTATTTATCTGGTCGAAAACAGTACGTAAAATTTAATAATTATAACTCATATATATATAGTATTACTTCCGAGGTTTCTCAGGATTCCCATCTGGCCCATCTTCTTTTTAGTATTTATATTAATGACATTTATGATATCAATTCCAATATATTGCTCTTTGCTGATGATGTTAAACTATTCCGTATTGTTAAAACTCCACTTGATACTAAATTGCTACAGGATGATCTTGATAACATAAGTAATTGATTTGATATAAACAAATCATATTTAAACGTTTCTAAATGTAATGTTATTACTTTCACTAGAAAACGTTTGTCTTTTTTAAACAATGTTGAATTAAATCGAATCAGTCTTGTGAAAGATTTGGGTTTATATCTGGAATCTTCTCTTTCATTCAATGACCATTATATACATATTCAAAATAGAGCGTCTTAAATGCTAGGGCTTATAATGCGAAGCTGTAATAATTTTGACAATCATCTGGCCCTTAAATCACTATACTGCGCTTTTGTTAGATCAATTTTAAATTATAATTCAATAATTTGGTCTCCTTGTACATCTGGTTTAATTCACTCTCTAGAGGTAATTCAAAATCGTTTTTTAAGACTTTAAAGTATTAAATGTAATATTCAACGGTTGCCTCACACTTCATATGAACCATTATTATTATACTTGCACATTGATACCCTTCAAGCCAGAAGGGTAAAACATGACATTTGTTTTTTACATAAACTTTTAAATGGTTATATTTACTGTCCAGATCTATTGTCAAATTTATTTTTTTTAGTTCTTGGTCATACGACTAGACAGACTGATACTTTTTATGTGCCATTCCAACGTACTGTATATAATAAGAATGTCTCTATAATTAGATTCATGCAACATGTAAATAAATTTAATGTTTTTATTTGTAATTCAGTTGCTTCTTTTAAATTTTATCTTAATAATTTAGTTATTTAATTACTTAACATAATATTGTACTTCCACAAAAACTATTATTTATGTATACATTTATATGTTCTATATTTTCATTGTAATTGGGCTCGCCCGTTTAATAAATAAAATAATAAAGAATAAATAATAGTCACAAAATCTGAAGTTATTTTTTTTCTGTGACATTAATTTAACTGCGAAACAACATAAACCACTTAAATGCTATTCAGTGTTGACTAGGCTGGATGGCAGGATAAGGTGAACTCATTGCTTATACTATCTCAACTTTACAAACTACGAAGGCTAAACAAAAAAGTAAACAAATTACAGTTGAATGCCGTTGAGTACCTGGTCGAAACCAGTCTCGAGAACGGGGCTAGTTCGGAGCAACTGGTTCTCGCCACAGGTCGGATCCGTAAGTTGAGGATAACGGTTTAAAAAGGCCCCTGTCGAGGGGGGGGGGGGTTACAAAAGAAATATCTTAAAATACTTCCTCCCGAACAGTAAACCTACGCTAAAGGGCGGTCCGGGGTGGCGGATTCCATCTATGCAGGCCGTCCGCGTAAATTGTAACAAGTGTATTAAGTATGTAACTGCAGATTTATTCAAATATAAATTAAACATTGATCAGCAATAACAACTTATTAATTAATATTTATTATTATGAATCTAATTAGTACTTACCTTTAGGGCTTGGTCCAAATTGCTTGAGCTAACCTATTAGCATATAAAATATACACTTTCACGGACGCAATAAGTACAACACAAGTTATGTTTAGTCTATAAAAATAAATATAAATGGAAAACAAATAAAATGTATACTCTGAGTTTTGGTGTTCAATACTGTTCAGTTTCATACCTAATAATTTCAACCAATAAACTGGTTATGGAAGCGCGTCGCTGCCAAGTGCTAGTTGGGAATATCAACATTTCTAGGGTTTGTAAAAATAGAATCTACGATTGTTTTTCTGATATGAGTTAACTATATATTATAAAATAAATAAATATAAATTATAGTAGTTTCAACTTTCCAATTATTATACTAAATTATTACTAAAACAATTGGTGTATCTAACGAAATTATAGTACTAGTAATTATAAAGTTGCAACTATATATTTTTATTTATATCTACTAAATTCGTTAAGCAGTGGTTACTACAATATAGTTATATATTTAACTTTAACTATAATTTTATAATTTATATTTTTTTTTAGTGAGACGACTAGTAGTGGACACTACGCTACTTTCGTTGTCAAAAAAACTGGAACTGGAGGGGTTATAACCCGTTCACACTGGGATACTGGACTCTTAGCTCGGATGATTACCGAAGCACGGGCCGAATGGGTCTTCAAACTAAACCTTCAGCGGGTGGGAACTCGGATAGAGCGCGTGAAACGTGCTCCCGTCACCCTCATGACGTGGGCAATTGTTGCGGAATCCGAGTCCGAGGGAAAACTCAGAGAGACCTGGGGAAACGTGTATGAGTGGGACCGAGTGGTGTCTCATGCAGACGGATCGGGCCAGCGACCACGTCAATAACACAGTTACATAGTTACGTTATGAAAGTTCAGTTATAATCGCTATGAATGGACGGAGATTCGGCCGTTCCCTGAACTCCAAACTCAACATAGTAACGTGCAGTTCTTCGACTGGATTGGAATCGATAAGCCAACGAAGCACCAAGTGGGAAAACTCGCTTAAGCCGACCAGAACTTCGAATCTGTAACCGCAAGGACGGACGAACGTCAGTCGGGTCACTCCGAGAGGCTATCGCTTGGAATTTCGTGCGTCCAACCGACGGCTACCAATCTCGTACCGAGTCGCACTGATGGTAGCCGTTCAAATGCCACGCGGCCGGGTGGGTGCCGGCAGTTGAAAAACCAGCTGTTAAAACCCATGCCACAGAATCTCGGAGAGCCCTACTCTCCTTAATTGGACAGTGCCCTAGAACGAGGAGCACGCCTCGGGATTCGGGCCCGACGGCGCACGCCTTTAAGGTCGGACTCGTGGTGGCGCCGGTCTTCGCTAGAGAACGTTAGGAGTTTAAAATCGACCGACCATAGCCGCACCCAGTCAGTGCTATGCGCGGGCTCATGCCCGATGACTCCGCATACTGACAGCAGAACAGGTGGAGCGTTTGCCCTATGGGGATGTAAGATCTTTCAAGCGACATACTTTGCCATTTTGGGTGTTCCCATCGTATATAAATACCCTACCTAAATAAAAAGTAACAAATAATGTTTAAAGTTACAAGAAAAGTAAAAAAAATAGTAGTATAACTTTTAACTTCATAATAAGTTGTGTAAGACGTTTAATTTTGTACAATTTTGAAGAATTAATTTATATTCTTATGATTTTTAGAAACAATTAAAAAGATCTTTTTAAAAACCATCGTTCAATTTATGTAACTTTTTATTATTTATATTTTTGTATCAGTTATATTTATTTTTAATTAATTATAGTAATTGCTATTTATAATATTATTATGGTATACAAAATTAACGGTTATACCTATATGGCTATATGGAAGAATACAAATTCTTATAATCATGGAATACTTTAAATTTTACTGTAATAATGTGTATAACTGAAGTGAATCTAATTAAAATTGCAGCAATTTTATACTAAGTATATTTACATTTTATCTTGTCGTTTATCAGTGTTTGGATTCATTATACAGTTAAGTAGGACAAATATTTTTATTTTATATTTGCCCTTATATTAACCACTTTAGAACGTTATCAATCAATCAAGTAACGATATTTAGGTGTTGTTATTCAATTTTTTTTTCTATATTTAATGTTGTCGATACTTTGATACAAAAAAAAAGTTTTTAGGTCAAACAAACATTCCAAAAAATAATTATGTTTTTTTAATAACTTTGATTAAAATTTCAATTTAAGTTCTGGAAATTAAAATATATCTATTATAGGTAGTATCAAATTGTTTAATTATCTGTATAAATATATAAGTACAAAAATACGTACTTAACTAAAATAATATTGATTGAAGACCCAAGGAAATATAAAGTAAAACGTTTCAGTGTTACGAAAAATCTTGGTTTATAAGATTTACATGTATTCAAAGCAGAGCTTGCAAACGTTATAATAACGTTGTAATTATAACGTTATACTTGATAAAAAACGATTGAAATTTGTAAACATAATTATAATGGAAAACGATAAACATAAATAAATAAATAACACAAAACAAAACTTAACGTTTAACAAAATATACGATATATCATTAAACAAAACATAACGCAAAACGGTATATATTGTATTCCATTAAACGAAATAATTAATTTCCAATTATTTAATAATACTTAGTAGTATTAAATTATTTATTCAATCTAAGAATTAATTTTATTCCGTATTCGGACTATCCGGGAGATCCGGGAGATATTAAATATTATTTTAAAATTTAATAAGGAGGTATTAATAGAATAATTTAATTACCAATAGCTAATAATAGTGATACCCTGATAATATTGTACTATACTATCTGTTCTACGGTCGAAATTTATACCATTCAAGTTATTCAACTTTTATGTTCGGTTTTCAGTTTGCTCAGATTTGTTCAGACGTCACTCGTCAGTATTTATCTAATTGTTTTCAAATGTTTAATATTTATATTTTATACTAATATACTTAAAGTTTTAACGTGCATTCGTTTTCTTTATATTAGTTAATTCATAGTTGAAATTCAAAATTTTAAAATAATAATCATGGTTTTCTTTTTATATTTATTATTTTATTATAAAATCCTTAGAGCCTAGGCAATTTATTAAATTTAATAATACATTATTATTTATTACTCTTAAGATTAATTATTATCATACTCTTTTATCATTTATTTTGTTTCCATTTCTTTACGAACTACCTATGTATTGTAATTTAATATGTATCACTGTACCCTATATTTTGTATATAATATGTAATTGGGTTATCGAGCCCATTTAATTAAATAAATAAAATTATACAATACCTACTTAAAACTCAGAATAGAGAAATTATGTCCCCATAAAAAGGTAATAGTCACTTTTAAATTGCGGCCTGTATACTTTTAAAACAGGTATCTAAATGCTTTTGAATTTTAAATAACGATAAACGCAAAAATTGTATAACGTTTTAATTATGAATAACGATAAACACAAAAATTGTATAACGTTTACATTTTGAATAACGATAAACTCAAAATTTGTATAACGTAAAACAAAATTATTTTTTCAAATGCAAGCTCTGATTCAAAGTCATTATTATCTTCTAACCATGAAAAGTACATACAATTTCATTCATTATGTAAATTTTAATTTTTCTAAGCAAATTAACAATGATGACTAACATAATCGTATACTGTATTGACGTATTTATAAATAGGTTTGAACTTTAAAGTGTAAATGTAATTACTAGGTACTACCATGAACAAAGTTCACAATCAATTACTGTTTTATACTTCGAATAAAATGTATCTTATGAATAATCTACCTGTATTAAAACTTAATAAATTATTAGTAGAGCGTGGATTTATTTGCATTAAAAACCAACCAAGTATGCGCTACAAAACCTTCAATATAAACAAATATATGCATTCAAATATCAAAATATGCAATAAAAAAAATATGCTTTCATAATGTAGCAAAAAAAAACATTTATATTTTGAACATCTAATTAAAATAATACTAAATAATTTTATCGTTTTATCTATAAGAAAAAAAAGAATCAATAAAAGTATCAAAAAAGAAATTTTCTTACCTAAATGTGAATTACATTGTATAACCATAATTTTCAGTTTTAAACAGTTGGTCGTAAAGTACGCACGTGTGTCGTCGCTCCGTTATCAGTGTATAGTGGAAAAGTCAGCATCAATACGCGCATGCCGCACTATGGACGGCGAACTTAGATGTTACAACCATTGATTAAATATACATGTATATTAAATATATATATATTTAATCAATGTTACAACAGTCACGGTACTCAAATTCCATCTCATATTGCCAATCAACTATCAACTGTTTACGATTCCAAGGGTAATGTTATTCCTTTTCAAAATATGAACGGAGAAACGGTTTTTTCGAAATCCAAATGAAATTTTCCTTCAACCTCGTCTGGTTCCCCATCACATAATGATAAAAAAAAAACTAAGTTCTCTGTGTCACCAAACCGGTCTGCAGTCTACCTATCGAGAAAGATTCTAATGATAAGATGTTTCCCGTGTCATGCGATAACAGCCCAACTAGTCGTACTGTTCATAATTTTACTTCAAACCAGCCACATGCAAAACCTGCCACTACTCTTCCCCCTCCAATCCAAGTGAAAAACGTAAGCGATAATACCTTATTTAAAAACTAGTTATCGAGTAGGATTGATATCAATCGACTATCATTTATAATCAGTCATTCAATTTTTGAGAGAAATCAGCTTTGGGTACCACTCTTTTCTTCCATTGCATCTACACCCTTTTCGGGTTGTAATCAGAAACCTACATCATACGACGCCTACTTCTGATATTTCTGATGCTTTGGTCACCCTCGGACATACTGTCACAAGAGTCTCAAACATATTAAAGCACAACGTTGCTCCACCACTTTTTTACGTGGATCTAAAATCCGCCACAAACAACTACAACATTTTTAATGTATCATCTCTTTTCAAAACTCTGGTAAAATCGTACAAGGTCAATCGGGGCCCACCTCAATGCCATAACTGTCAAAACTACGGCCATAATCGACGGTTTTGCGGTCACTGACCACGCTGCGTCAAGTGCGGTGGTGATTATCTCACCTCTGAGTGCAGCAAAGACAGAAACTGCCCAGCCAAATGTGCCGTGTGTGGAGGTTATCATACGGCGAATTTCAAAGGATGTTCGTTATTCAAAACTCTCCGCAAACACCAATCCAATATTCATCGCATTCCACAAAAACCTAAAAATTCATATCCTTCAAATTCTAATTCAAACCCTAATCCTGATTCTAAACCCACGTCTTACGCTCACGTCTTATCTGGTTCCGACAACAACAATAACAATGTTTCCGTAATCGAAACGTTGATATCAAAATTCTTTCTGATTTTCTCTCCAATCATTAACCCACTTATATGCCTTCTTACCACTATAATAAATAAAATTAATCTACCATAGTCTCACCAACGTCATGTCATACTCCTAGATCGCATTCATTTTCCATTCAGTATAATATATTAAATAATTATTATTATTATTCACTATTTATTGATGATGTTTCACTATAATTAAGTATGTAATACTTTAATTAATTAATTGTCGAGCTGAATAGTTTTACTACAGTTCTAAAAATAAATAAAAAATAAAATAACCATAATTTTAGCTATATTTTCAAAAACTATTGATCGGCGTTTGTCAATCAACAAATTTTTATGTCTTGAACTTTCCACGTCTACAAAAGTAATACATCTATATTTAAAAAATATCATATAATTTGGAGATATACTTTTGCTGGTTTGAATTGATTCCATTCACCATTTAAAAATTTGAATATTTTAGCAAGTGTGTCGTTTTTGTCTGTTTTTTGATAATACTTTTCTAAATACTTCACAAACAGATTTAAACTTTATATTACAATAAATAATATTTCAAAAAATTTTAAAAAAAACAATAATAAAAACTTCGAAATGTATACTAAAAGATGTAACATGCAATTAAAATCGTTACATAAAATAAAAATGAATGAATAAATGTCTCAATATGCAAAAAAATTCACATAAAAGCTTAATTATTTAAATCGCTATGTCTTGAAATAAATATTGTGCTCACTTAACATATCATACAACTAACCAGAATAAATAAGTAAGTATACAAATGTATATAATCGGCGCTCTACTTATTAGGTATCTATTTAAAGTATTAAATCGTATTTTTTTCTAATTTTTAGAACCATAAATTCCATGTCTTCGACACGATACGTATGAATTCCGAATTTATGTAATGTTTGAATAGTTATTAATAAAGCCCAAATTTTTTGACAAATGTACATTCTTCAATAATTTACCGAGAATAAATTTGATTACAAATATCGACGTCTCACGCTGTATACATTTCTATAGTTAATTTTTGTTTTTGCGTGTATTGCATACTTGAGTAAAAATGATAATGAATTGCATAAAAATGAATTTTTATAAATAATAAATTAAACAATATTTTAATTGCGCCCTTTAAAAAAATAAGGGATAGACAGAGAATTTGCTAATCTTAAACTATTACAAGTATTACCAAAAATTCATGATATTCTCAAATAAAACAATTTGTGTAATAATAAACGAAGAAATAAGTGACAAAAATTAAGGCATTGTAGAATTATTACTTAAAGATATATCTTATGTTAAAAATGATCTAATAGTGTCTTGTGATGCAAAAATAAGTTTCTTTTATGTATAAACGTGACAACCGTAGAAACTTTAATTTTAAAAATCTGAAATCATATTTTGTTACTTCGTGTTGGTACATCTTCCAAAATTAATATTTTTTGTTATTAATTACGAATTCATATAATTCATAAATATTTACTTATTCTGTAAATTATAAATATTAGTAAATTTTAATAGTGCATTTGATGTAATATAATTGTAATGATTTTCTTTAGCACACAATTAGGAATTTTATTGCATATTTTTTAATTTTTGTGTGCATACATATGCGTATATTTAACAATATGTTATGCATAAAAACCCGGACTATAACTAATTTAATAACTTAATTATAATAAAATCTGTGAAGAGCTAATAATTACTTACAAAAGTCGTTGTACATTTTTAATTTCATCGTAAAATTATATTGAAATGTCTATATGATCCAATGTACAGTGAAAATTAATAAATGTCAATTAAAAAAATAAGAAGATATGTGAAGTGGGTTTATTCTACGGCACCATGTGAAATAAGTATTCCGGGATGCGAAGAATTCCACTATTTTGCTTCGGAAAAGGGTAAATTATTCATATTCTGTCGACAAGCAAAAAGTTACCTGCTGTTCTAAGTCTAAACTTTTAATGATATCAATTATATTCTGGTAATACCTACATTAGACATCATAGAATTCAGTCGGATGTATGACCAATGCCATCTGCCGGGTTAGTTGCACATTATTTTACGATTAAGTTCAGAACACTTTCAAGCTTACTAGCTGGAATACTACGTTATCATAGCTGCGTATTGTAGTAAATATTTTAAAATGCTCATTAAACACGCGTTTCGATTGAAAAATCTATAAATTTAATTACATTGAAGTTTATTTAGTTTTATTTGTTTAACTGTATTATTGTTAAAATAATTCCTATAATTTATTAGATGAAATTTCCGATTCTCACAAATAAAATCAAATAATATAATAATATGGTGAAGATATTTATTTATTTTTTGTGAAATTCAGAAATCCAACAGAAAGCCATAAAAGTGTTGCATTTTTATTACTACGAAATGTATTGAACCATCTAAAAGCTAATCAATGGAACAACTAAGAAAATTGTTCGAAATAATTAAAATATTATATTATATAATAAATACACATTAATGTTTAGTAAATATTGGCAAAACATTTCAGTGCACAATCCAAAGAATCAGTTGATACTTTTGACAGTTAAATCTCTAAAAGGTCTGTATTTACAATTCACTCGTATTAAGTGTCGTGATATTATTAATATTTTTTGACGGTCTTATATATTTGGTATAGCAAAACGCAGTAGAATTATTTTTATTCGATTCTTCATATTATTTATGACATATAAAATCTGATTTTCAAATTACTATACTAAATAATTCGCTTGTATTGGTCACTGTCGAAGGACACACTATCACTTCTAAAATACGATTGATATAAATAATTTAAAATTGTAAGTTCGCGCTATAATACTCGTAAAACATGCCGTACGTCGTATGTATTAAATATTAAATAATTCACATGTATATATTTACAATATATTTAATTAAATTAAAATATAAAAAAATCAGTTATAAAGTTAACGATACCATCTTTAAACAATGTTAATTTATTGTAAGGATGAAAATGCAATGATAAGATGGTTGAGCATATAAACTTTATTAAAATTATAAATATTAAAATGATTTCGATAAATAAACATTTTTATTTTTTATTTTTTTAGAAGTTAAACCAAATAAACAAATTTATTGACCATTAGAAATATGTACACATATTTTATAAGTAGATAGAGTAAAGTTTTACATAGAATGCAGAAAAGTTACAAAAAAAATCTGTCTGAAATTCAGAAGTAGTAATTTGAAATAGTAATAATTACAAACTAGTAGTTTTTTTAATAAGAGGAGTTTATTAATAAGCTTTAAAATCATACTTTGGGAAACTAAAACGTTTACTATGTTAAAGATATTAACATTCAAATTATTCATAACTATCATTAATACAATATAATGGGAATTAATATTCGTGTCATACAAGACGATAAACTTTAATATTAAAAATACAGTACGTGGAGTTGTTTGCGCTTTATAATTTCTAAAAAAGGATAAATAGGTACAATTGATAAAATACAGAACATGATAAAAAATAGCATATGCATATTTTACTTTTGTATAAGTAACTTAAATATAAATATCTACACATATTATAAAACTAAAAAATTTAAATATTTTTCTATCAAGGAGATAATCAAATACATTTCAATATAAACTTAATACTTATAAGGTTATTAAATGTTAAAAATTCTTATAAATCAATACATTATAAAGAAAAATATTGATTTATCCAATTGATAGAAAACATTTTAAGATTAAAACCCAGTATAATTTATTTTTTATTAACTTTATTGAAGTAAATTTTTTTGAATCAATAATATTTTGATAAAATGGTTAATCTTTTGATGAAAATGTATTTCTTAATATAAACGAATCTTTTTATATAATTCACTAAAACAATAAAATGAACTAATAATAACTTATCAAAATATTTAGCTTTTTTATTTTATTTCATAAATACTGAATTAACAGTCTTACAGTTTTTTTTTTTCTTATTGATATTTTAAGTTAAATAAAACAATACATTTTGATAATTCATACAGAATTGATCATATATAAAAATTGATTTTTATTATTTTTAGTATATGCATTTATATTATTTTCTTTTCATAGAACCCCAGCAGTTCAAAAAAGTAGCAATTAATTACTGAGGGATTGTGTATTGCGAAATCTTTATGGTATAGTTAAATAAATTTACTGAACGTCGATTTTATTTTTTTGAGTTTTAAGAATCCTTTAATTTTCAACATTGATAAAAGTCACTATGTATTTTTTTTTTTCATTTAGACAATGATAAAATTTTGAATTTAATAATAGAAGCTCCGTATAAAACTTTAAAAGTTAATTTCATATGAATAAAAATTACTCCGAGTTAATACAAATATTGATTTATTTAATAAAATATATAAGTATCTATATTAATATTAATGTTTAAATTTAGAATAATGATAAAAAATATATACAGGACTCTATGAAAACAAATAATATATAAAATTAATGAAAACCACATTTAAAATATTTGTTGATATTAATCTACCTCTAATTTTTTTTACGTAACCAATATGATTTACATGAAATTTATTGCATTTAATGATAAATTAATTGTTATACATTTATGAATTACGTAGTTTATTTTATTAATAGTTTTAAGACCTATTTTAAAAGGTTGTAATAAAAAAAAAATCATTTAAAATTAATAAATCGAGTTTTTACAATTTTATATTATTGATTTAAATGTATTTTTAATTATTGGTAGACTGCATAAAAAAAAAAAAATCATGATACATAAACAGTAAACACTAAATATAACAGTCAAAGAAGTTCACTGTTTGTGTTTGTTAAGATAATTTTATTATTTATTAACTCACATTGTTTTGTTGAAATTAAAAAAGTTTATTCGTTTATTATTTTTACATTGTGAATTTAATTTGGCCGGGATTAATGATTTCTTTATAACTCTATTTAAAAACTATTAAATTTATAATTGTAAGTTTGTAGATCTAATTGTAATAATACACGATTTATCTGTAATCTATACTAAACAATTATTATTATTATTATTATTATAATTCCGTGTTTCCCGAGCATATTTATTAATTATGAAACTTAAAACAATAAATCAACGGTATCTTACACCAAGATGAGCAAAGCGATTAGTTGTATCACTGTCGCTATTTTGTATTCGTCGTTATTGTTTTATATATATATACTTTTTTAATACAATAAGACCAACTCATTTGTCTATTTATTTTAACTTTTCTCATTAATAATGAATATCAAACATAGTATATTTTTAATTTCTTTTAATGAAGTTTCGAGAAAAAAATATGCATAGTGTTTTTATAAATCATAACTTAAATTCAGACTATGTAGTTTTATTTGTGTTTATTTGTCTCTATTTTTTTAGTGTAATTTATATTAATCCTTATTCCTTTTTTTTTTTTTACATAATTATATTCACTAATTATTACTGATTTATTATTACAAACCTGAATGTTTTATATATATTTTAAAATCATAATAAGGGCAATGGCATTCGTGATTTCCATTTGCATCAAAAAAATTTTGAATTTATTAAAAATATACCGTTTTATAACTTGCGTTGTATTTTGTATAAATATATAACAATTCATTTATCATTAAATGCAACAAATTTCATGTAAATCATATTGGTTACGTAAAAAAAAATTAGAGGTAGATTAATATCAACAAATATTTATATTAGATTTATGGTAACCATGAGGTTTAAAATGTGTTTTTCATTAATTTTCTATATTATTTGTATTCATAGAATCCCGTATATATATTTATCATTATTCTAAATTTAAACATTAATACATTTGGTAGATACTTAATATTAATATAGATAATTATATATTTTATTAAGTAAATCAATATTTGTATTTTTTATTCATATGAAATTAATTTTTAAAGTTTTATATGGAGCTTCTATTATTACATTCAAAATTTTATCGTTGCCTAAATAAAAAAAAAAATACTTAAGTGACTTATCAATGTTGAAAATTAAAGGATTCTTAAAGCCCAAAAAAACAAAATCGACGTTCAGTAAAATTATTAAACTCGTACTATAGTATAAAGGTTTCGCTATCGCATATTTCCTCAGTAATTAATTAATACATTTTTTTAATGCGAAGAGTTTGAAAAAATCTCATTGGTTTTAAATTTACCTATTTGTGACTTACAATTCTCGACGTTTTGGTATATCGAATCGATTTTTACTTTGAGGTGACCCATGACCTGTGCACAGTTTAATTAAACGTCAAACGATTATCGTACCCGAATAGATACATTCGTTGTTTGATTATTCATACCTTTTGTTTGATTATAGCTTTCGCACACTCTTTGCTCTGCAGTTTTATCAACAGTATTTGTATATCTTCTACGTCTTTGACAATTTTATCCATGTGTATGCTCGAAAAATTAACAAATGCGTTCACGTGTCTGGAGCTCTCTGCAGCAGCATCTTGAACTTCTTTTTTTATAGTTTCCAGATTTTCTATTTCTTGGCTCAAACTCTTTGAAGCAATTTTTATCTTTTTATCCAAACTCTCCAATATCAACCTGCGAACAATGTTCTTGTTAAAATTACTGTTATTGCAAAACACAGCGGGCATATATGTTCATAATACACATAAAATAAATATTTGGATCTATTGTATTGTGTTAATGTAAACATTTTTTAAACATTTGCCCTGACTGTCAATAAACAAAATTAAGTAGGCAAAAACTGAGTAACTCACTATGATTTCTATTAGATATTTCAGTCAATCATTGTGCTATCGTGATTTAAACGTACACAAGGCTTATTAATTTTTCATTTACATATTTTTTTAATAATAAAATCTTGAAATTATAAATCGTAAACTAAACTTATAAATCCATTGAAAATGGTTTACAAGGACGTAACAAATTAATAAACAGTTAAATTAATCAATATAATAGAAGAACACTGATCAATTAGCTAATCAAAAAACCTAACGTAAGAAAAAATTGAATAATTAATTATTTCATAACAGAAAATTTAATATAATAATAGGTAATCATAATAGATACCTAATTTAAAATCAAACGTTAAAAAAAACCGTTTGATTATTTTGTCTAGTAAATTTTATATATGTTTAAATTAAAAGATAATTTAAGCTTATTGATGATACCTTGATATTTTACTATATTTAAAATTAGTTTACTTTAAAAAAAATCAGTTATACCATATATATATATATGGTAAATTAGCTATTTGTGAGTGGAACGAATATTTTTTATTAAATTTATTGCAAAAAGCATTCACTGAACACATTTAAGAAATATTTATATAAAATTGCTAATTATTAGTATGCGACAGTTTAACTATCTAACGATAGTTTTAACTTCGCATCTACCCTCATCATATTTAAGGGGGACAAAATTCACAAATGATCGAGGGTGTAAAATAGTTAACTCACATATGTACAATAATACGTAAAAGTATTTAATGAAATACATACTCAAGTTTTTGGTTTTTGGTTTCTAAATTAGCGATCAATAGTTTGGTTTCTTCGTCTGCTCGTTCGTCATTATCGAGAACGGGTTTTTTAATATCTTCCGCCTTATTGAAAATAACGATCATGAAAAAATTGACCGAAATAATATGTCGTAGTCATTTTAGTGTAATAGTTTAATCTATATTCTATACATACATTTTTGATTGCACGTTCCAACTTATTTTTCGTTTCTTCGGCCAATACTCTCAAGTCAGTCTCTTCTTGTAGCTTTATATAAGTAAGTTTCAATACGGACGGTAACATTATTATTTCTTCCGACTGTTCTTGGTAATCCATCTATCAATGATATAATTCTCGATTATTTTCTAATATTTTGGTTGTTTTTTTTCTCCAAATGAAAATTTGTTCAGATGATAAGTATTCGAACATAACACGTAAATATAATATTGAAAATAATACGAAAACTTCAAAACATCAGTACCATTTGAAATATGATTATATTACCACATTAAATAATTAATATAAATATTCATTTCATAATATATCTCAAATCTCATACATCAATCTCATACAAGACTTAAAAATAGAAACGGTTTCTTATTCCTCGCAACATATTATTACAACCAATTATACAATACTATAAATTTAATTATCACTGAAATCTCTTAATCTCTACTTTATCTAATGAGAACCCCAGGTTCTTTAAGAAGACATTGTTGTCGATATTTCTTTTATCCCGACTTCTAAATTAAAAAAAAAAAATTTTTCATATTTTATGACCTCTTCACTTGTAGGTTTTTGTCCTCAAGGTTTCAAACTTACTCAAGTCCATTTTTTTTTTTTTTTGTATAATGTATTGTATTGCATTGTATTATATCATACAATTTAAAATATATCTTGGTTACCAAATTCATTACTTGTACAAACATTACAAACCGTATTCCTTCAATGAATGAAACGCAAAAAAATATTTTACTACCAGACAATACTATTATGGACGTAACTTAAAAAGCATTCGACGGGGAAAAATAAAAATGTGAATAATTTAATTGTATATAGACCATAATATATCTAGTATACATTCTTGTACTCGTATATACGAGTATTTTATTTTAAATGTGTTTACTTCTATTTCATTGTACGCATAGTTGAAATTATAGAATATATGTTTCAATGAATTCATTAAGCTATCCGTTTTTTTTATTATGTTCTTTGTTTCAAGTTGCACTGCTTCTAACTAAAACAACATAAAATAATACAATTATTATACAGCCGACTCTCGATAATTCGAAGTTGATGGGACTGTTGAAAAACTTCGAATTACTGAGAGTTCGAATTGTTGAGTAGTTCAAAATAACAAGAGCAAAAAAAAAATTCAAATTACTGAATTAAGGAAAAAAAATTTTTTTTTATTATTGTACATGATTATTAATTATTTTAGCAAATTAATTAGTTGTTTATTGTTTTTAAAATGTAAATTTTAACTATATAATAATTATACTATGTAAATTAAATTATTATTATAAAAAATTATTATTTTTTTGAAAAAAATTGTAATGGTTTTCTCCTTCATTGATTTTAGTTTCATTTTTTCAATAGTAATTTTTGAATTTGACGCACTCATCACAAGAACTTAAGAACTGACAAAATGAAACTAAAATAAAACTACATTCAGCTGACGACTATCGAAGAGATAAATTATTGATTATTAGTAATGAAATAAAACGATAAGGTTCTTACAATATTAATTCTATACTTATCGAAAATAATATGCTAAATTTTTACACGATTGTAAATTATTAACAAAAAGATTATAAAAATACAGATGAAATAAGTTTACTGCATATACTTCGAATTGCCGAGCGTTAAATGGATGATACTTTGAATTGTCACGTGTTAGTTGCAAGTTTCCCCAAAATTTAATTTCGAATTATCTAGTGTTCTTAAATGCATTATTTTTATTCGAATTACAGCGTGATTTTCAAGGGATCAAGCATTTACTTTGAATTACCGAAAGTTTCGAATTATCGAAGGTTGAATTATCGAGAGTCAACTGTAATTGTTATAATATTGCGATTCTATTTTATTTTTATATTGTGATGGGTCGTACTTTCTGGTCACAATCACTTATTAGGTTTCTTCGCTCCTTGATGATGAACTCCATTGTTTCAATTTCTTCTTTTGTTTTATCCAAATATTTCATTATGTCATTTCCCACATCCAATTGGTATTCCTGTTAATTCATTTTAATACACATATAACATTATAATTCATGTAGTTTAACATTTTCATTCATTACTTGAAGCTTTTTCTTTAAATCTACTAAAGTTTGTAACATTTTGTTACTTTTTGCATCGATTTTATATTTCAACTTAACAGAAGATTCATAATCAGATTTTATTTTATTGAGTTCTTCTTTCTTCTGTCTGTCAACACGTAGGTATATTATATTTTTATGAAACCGTATATTATATATGATTCCAAATAAATCAATACATTACTATAATAAAATACAAGTTAAATCCAATCAACTATAGATAACTAATCTGTGCCTGTTCATAACACAATAATTACTAACAATTAATATAAAAATAGATAATACTTTATGTTCAACATACTTAAAAGAGTAAGCTAATAATAGTTATAGTTATAATAATCAAAAAAATCTAAAATTATGCGTAATCTTAGTATTACTATGCATTAATGTTATAATTAAAACATATTGAAAGTAAACTAAAATTAACCTAATTTACTTGATTTGTGATTTAATTTGTATGATTTGTTCACATTTCACTTTGACATTTGTATCACAGGTATCGTTTTTAAAGGATGACTTCCCACACTGCATGTAAATATTTATCAAATTTATATGTATCTCTAGAGGTAACACCTAGGTGTTTGTTAGATTACCGGACAATTAACGGACGTAGAATCATACTGATTGATGCTTTGCTTGACCGATTTCAATTTCAGTTTATCTGATTGTAATTCTTTGATCTCAGCGTGAAGTTTTGATATTTCCGTTTTTGCAAATAAAATTTTCTGTTCCTACAATACAAAAAAAACGAAAATCATAATTTTTTCTAAAATTTTCTTACGACCCTAGGGTAATTTATTTGTTATTAATTACCATTTCATATTTTCCGGGAAACTGTATACTTCCATCCGACGAGCATTTAAATGGAGCCTAAATCGAAAATGATAGAAATTATCAACTATAACTATTTTTTCCGTGTAATAATATACATACGGCAGATTTTAATGTTAATTCCATCCAATCGTTTTCTTTAATCTATAATATACATAGGTATTTCAGTAATTACAATTAAATGTCTACAGTTTTATAAACAAACCAAGTCATTGAGTTTGAATCGGAGATCTTGATTTTCAGCGATGATGTTTTTAAAGCATGCTTTTAGTGCGCACACTTCGTTTATTAATTTTAAACTGTTTGATTTGATTGACAAGCTATTACTTTTGGATAAAACATTCCTAAGAAAAATATATGTGATTTTTAAAATTCATCGTGTATATACACCAATCAATGCAATCGATATGTACGTAATACTGTCAGTTGTAAAACTGGTGCAAGTGTTTGAATCGTTACTGGTATCGTTTTCTTGAGCAGAAGAACAACTTGGACGGTTGGATTCCAATCTTTCAAATTTTTTCTATAATTTAATTTATAAATAGAGTTTTTAAAAATTACTATCCATAATGAACATTAATATACCGTCATTTATAATTAATAATTATTGTGATACGCATATCGCATATGAATGTGTCATAGTGAATTAGTGAAATTTAAAAAGTTTTTTCACACTTTGTAAAATACATAAATATTTAACTGAACGGTCACTCCAATTTGACATCGTGTAATTTTTTTTACAATATTGCCATTGATTTCGTGTACTATACTTATTACTAGGGCACGGATTTTTATGTAATCATATATATTTATTGAATGTGAATTTCTCAATTCTAATTAAAAATAAGCACGTTTCATAACACTGAATAATATGAGACCTTTTTTATTTTACATATTTTCACATATTTTGATGTAAATACATATTTTTAAATATTTTATTAATATTTACATATTTTGTAAATATTTCACATTTTCATATAATTTCAATACAGTTTTTATTTAATTTACAATTATTATTTGTACTGGAATTTAATTAAAGAAAATATTTCAAATCTTGATTCAGATACTACAATTACTATTACTTCTGATATTATGTAAATTAATAACTTGCAAAATAATTTAGCATATATTTCCAAAAAATATATTATATATATATATAATAAAATATATTTTTTTTTTTTTTGTTAAAATAATAAAATATTAGAAACATTGAATCTCACAATAATTGAAAATCTCGCGATAGTGGTAAATGCAGAAATTCAATGAAATTAAGTTCAAGGAGGATCCGGAGTTATAATAAAAATGAATTAAACTACGTACTGGGTAATACGTTGGTTTACAAAAAAATTAAAATTATTAGATATAATCTTATTAATATAAATGAAAATGTCAAATTATATTGAAGTAATACCATCCGATATATGTGGTATGAAATATGCCCCATTAACCTCGGTTGACGTTGAATGCAGCCTCAGCCGCTACGAATTGACTTTGAAATCTAACCGCCGTACATTAAAATTTGAAAATCTCTAAATATACGTCTTATCCAATTGTTCAGAAGAAGACAACAATGAAGATGATTATATATGATTATATGATTATATATAATATTATATGAATAACTATAAATTAATGGAAAATATCGATTTTTTTTTGTTAAATATTTTACGTTTTTTGATGCATATTTTAGCAAAAATAAGAACATAAATATTTATATATTTTGACTTTTTTATTACATAAAAATCCACGCCTTACTTATTACTTATTATAATATTCAACTCCCTTTTTAACTTTTATTAGCGAATATTAAATAATACAATTAAATGCATCTAATTTCTTGGTTATCTGAAATGTATAAATTTTATTGGTTTTCATATAATGTTATATTATCAGTAGAGAGCGGATCTGTAGGTTTTTAAATATTTTTATTGGCTTTATGCAAATTTACCAGGATAAAAAATGTGGACGATTTATCCATCATAGAGTTCGTAAGAAAACATTTATTTAGCATATTTTAGCATATTTTTGATATTAAAGAATATTTAGCCTATTTTTCATATTTTTGAATATATTCAATTATTTTTCATAAAAAAAATGCATATTTTATTAATTTTTTGAATTGTGATTTATCTAGGAAAAAATGTAATTGTTATATTTATATTCCTATATCCATACATGGGATAACATAACTGTTATCCATTTTTTCCATTTAAATAATTTATCTTTTACCAAGGAATGGCGCATACAAGTTGTTCATTGTTTTTATCTAACTATTTTGTTTTTATATATCATTTTATTATATTTATATTCCTATGAATGAACTGTTTTAAATTTTATATTTAAATAATTTACCTGTTACCAAATAAATAGCCCATAACAGTAATTTAATGTTTTAATTGAACTATTTAAGAAAAAAAATTCATATTATCGCATATTTACAAATTTAAGGAATATTAAGAGAATATTTTAGAATTTTTTTAGAGCATATTAGCATAATATTTTAAGCTTTTAAGAACCTAAAAATCCGTTTTTTAATTATTAACATTTTGGCACCAAATACCTTGATATTCATTATGTAAATGTATAGTAGCTGAATGGATCATATTATATAGTAAATTCACTTGAAACGAAACGGTCCTATATCATATTATAAGGAACTTTAATGTTTTAGTTTTTTTGTAGAATTTTCAATAATGAAATGGAAAAATATTATTTGGATAAAAAAAATGTACGGTTTTCCTATCAAATTTTTATTTTTAAATTTTATTAAAACATATTATTTTTTGAAGTTTAAGAACTAAAAAATGAAGTGATAATTGTTTTTTACGAAAATATGATGTACATACCGGTGGCCGAAAAATTATAATTAATTCATAAAATAAAATAAAAGATAAGATAATAAATAGGTACTCAAAAATGAATTGAAAGTAACAACTAACCTTTTCTAACCTAACCCTCATCACATCAAAACATCAACATTGAACCCGAAAAATATGTAACCAGTTAAAAATCTTTCGCTGAAACCACTATCAACGATACCTTACAAAAAAAAACAAGCAATCGTTTTTGATTCCATAGACAACATTCCCCAGATTGAATATATCATTCCAATCAGCAAATTAATACCACCTAAACACATCAAATACGTTTCTCGTATATCGAATAACCGATTTTGTATATATTTCAATGACAAAAATACAGTGGACTTTCTTATAATCAACCATCCCCGTATTACATTAAACGCCCAGATATCAATTAAAATTAGACGTTTAATAAACCATAAAAGAATCATTATTTCTAATGTCTCTCCCGCAATACCAAATGATGACATTATATCACAATTAAAATATCACAACATACAAATATTATCACAGATTACACACATCAATGCTGGATTCAACATTACAGAACTTGCACATATCCTTAGTTTCAGACGCCAAGTCTATATAAATCCAGATGATTTTAGAAAACTTCTCAACTCCCTCCTGATTAACCATGAAAATACTCCACACAGAATTTTCTTATCCGATGACACACTATCCTGTTACTTATGCAAACTCAAAGGCCACACCTCTAAACAATACAAAAACCCTCCATCAGAAGCCCCTAACACTAAGTTATATGAAGCTCCATTTTACAACAAATCCTCAAGTAACTATAACGTCACTGATGATATAGTAGAAATCAATAACCCCACATATGATACACTCGGAGACTCAAAAATCAACATCAATACAACCATCATTGTACAAACATTAATTCCACCGTCCCTTCTCGATGCTCCATTAACAATGGAAGTAACAACGGAAGATAACTTAGTATTGACTCCTATTACAACTGATGCGAAAAAAAGACCAGCACTCACCTCAACTTCATCAAGTACAACTGCTGACTCGCCTTCACCTAATTCTACTTTGCAAGATACTGTCCCAAATGATATTAATCTTTCTAAACCAAATACGACCAATACATCTAAACCAGCAACTAAAAAGTTAAAACGTAATAAATCCGTCGAAAATATAATCCTAAAACTCAATGAAATACTCAAACCCACTAAAACCCGATTTTAAGAAATACCCAACAAAAAAAAAATTATAAACAGTTCAAATTCATAATTGAAAACTCGATCGGCATATCCAATCCTGATGCTGTACTAAAAAATTTCAACATTACAAACTTGGAAATGATCGAAATGTTAGAGATCATTAAGCCTAAAATCAAAATCCAAAACATGAAAAACAGATTAACGAGACTGTGTAATTCTCTCCTTGACAAGGCTCTTTCCACTGAGCAAGATCAAGAATAGTACTACCACTAGAATCAAATATCATAACTCCCTCTGTATTGAATAATTACACTCAATTTTTAATAAACAATACAAAATAAAAAAAAAAAAAAATTAATTAAAACGTAAATGAAATCAAATAAGAATCAAACCCAAACCTTAGTAATTAAAATACAGTCAGATAAAACAATAATCTACTCATTAAGACTTAAAAAAAAAAAAATTCAAGATGATATCAAAAAACATAAAAATTCTTCAATGGAATTTAAATGGATTTTATAGAAAACTGGACGACCTAAAATTACTAATTTCCAAACACAATCCAGAAATCCTATGTTTACAAGAAACTAACTTCAACAACTTAAACATCGGCACACTAAAAAACTACAATGAATACAGATCTGATGGACCTAATTGTCTTCGTACAAGCGGTGGTGTAGCCATATACATAAAATCAGATTTGCCTAGTAAGATAATTAATATAACTACACACTTTGAAGTTGTAGCTGCCTCCATTAAACTGAAGGATTTGGAACTTAACATATGTAACATATACCTTCCTAACCAGCATATTTTTAACAAAAACGACATTGAAAACATATTATATCAAATACCCAAACCATTCATAATGACAGGCGATTTTAATAGCCACAGCACTGAGTGGGGGTCAATTAAAACCGATAATAAAGGAAATGAAATTGAAAAAATGTTAGAAAATGACCATCTTGTACTTCTTAACAACCTCGAACCAACTCGAATTAACCCTATAAACGGTGAACTATCGTGTATAGACCTGTCATTCTCCAACGCAAGTCTGGCACAGCGTACTGATTGGAACGTATTACTCAATCTCACCAGCAGTGATAATTTTCCCATTTTGATACAAATTTTCTCTAGATACAATGATACTTGTAATTCGGCTGAAAGATGGAATCTAAAAAACCCAAACTAGCCCTTACTTGGCATTATCTTTGACAGATGGTTATCGTGGTCCCCATACATGAAACATTTAAAAGCCTCCACCGGTCATTCTGTTAATGTTTTAAAAATTCTCTCCCACACCTCTTGGGGTGGAGAAACAAACACTCTAATTAAAATTCATAAAGTTTTAATCCAATCAAAACTTAACTATGGTTCGTCCCTTTACAGAACAGCATCCAAATCCCTCCTGAACTGGCTAGATAGTGTTAATAATTGCGGTTTGAGACTGGCTTTAGGAGCTTTTCGCAGTTGTCCTGTATATAGTATTTATAACCTCGCTGATGAACCCATTCCTAATATAAAAAGTCTGGAATCACATCTCAAATATTTAGCAAGATTTTCAAAATCAAATAACATCATTCACCAAAAAAACAACCCCCTCGTCATAAAAAAGATGAAAGACACAAACCTCGATATATCGCAAATCATAACCAAAGAAAAAATTTCCCAACCTCCTTGGGCCAGCTCATATCTAATTAATACAGATCTCAGCTGTCTTCACAAACATCAAACCTCGCCAAATATTTTCAAAAGCTTCTTTAAAAACATTATAAGTAAATACTAAGACTTCCAGGAAGTATACACCGACGGTTCAAAAACTCATGAAGGTGTAGGATTCTCGATTATATTCCCAAATAAAAAAATTATACACAAACTACCACCGTATTCACTGCCGAAGCTACAGCCATACTTATGGCTATTGAGAATATATTACAAGAAGCCCACTCGAAATTCATCATTCTCAGCGATTCATTGAGCACTATAAGAAGTCTGTAGAACCTTTTCAATCCTGGTGATATTGCATTCAAAATTCTGAACAACCTCAGCCTAGCTTCCTGTCTGGGTAAAACTATCGTCATCATGTGGATACCCGAACACTCGGGTATAATAGGCAATGAAATAACCGATGAACACGCCTCATTCGCCATCAACAACAAAGAAACCTTCTTAATTAATAAAATGTTATACGACGACGCGAAAAAACTCATAATTGAACGTACAAAATATAAATGGCAAAAAATCTGGAACATACAAAACACAAAATTAAATTAAATAAAAAGAGACATATACCGTTGGATTAATTCTAACCTCAACCGTAAAGAAGATACGGTTCTCAATAAACTCCGTACGGGCCACACCAGAATTACTCATGGCTTTTTGATGGCAAAAGAGGAACCCCCTCCTGCCAAACCTGCGGAACCTTGTTAACAATCAAACACCTAATAGCAAACTGTCTAAGGTTCAATCAATAACAAGCCGAACACAAGATAGCCCACAACCTAGGCACTTCACTTGGACCTAACCAAAAAAATAACCTTGATTTAATTAATTTTTTGAAACAAACAAAACTTTTCAATCTTATATAAAAAAAATTGTTATTATTATTAGTTCTTATTTAGTATAATATCATTATTTGTAACTAATGGCCTTTGTTGTCGATGTTATTTTTGTGATCAATAAAAAAAAAATTATAATAATTAGTTTCGTTCTATTATATTTTGGTTTATGAACAATAATAATGTTCTTTAACCTTTTTTTTACGTTCCGTTCGGAAACCCTGGTAATAGCTTACACTGTGAAAATGAATAAAATTTTAAACTGTGTTGGTTTTTAACTTTCAATAAACATAATAAATTAATTATTATCAACTTTGATTACTTATCTTAGCCAGTAATGTCTAGATAGTATCAACAATGCCAAACCAAATCAGCCATTGCCACAATTATGACTAGTCATTTCCGGTAATGACTGATTGCTGACATTGATGGTAACTTATATACCTCACAAATAATAAACTGAAGTGCATTTTTACAGAACAAAAATTAATTTTATACATATTCTGATGAAAAAAAAATATGATACTTTTTTTAATATTATTATTTAACAAAATAGTGAACTTCTATGAAAACTGGAAATTATATAATTCATTGAGCATTATAAAAATTGAAACCTTTATTTTGAAAAGTAAATCTAATTTAGAATTTCTTAATTGAACGCGTACTATATACAAATATACCCATGCGTTTATATTTCACACAAGAATTTTCGTAGTATTTGTATTGCATAAAACATAAATTTTTGGTTGGTGAACGTCTCAAATAAAAATTAATGTAATAATACTTAAAATCAAATAAATTAAAAAATTGTGTACAAACCGTCGAATCCAATAGCGTAATATTATGTTTGAATACAAGTACCCTATGAAAGTCCTCAGACAAATCGCATTGTAACTGTTTCAACAATAATAATAACAATGTTAATGAATCATCGTTGCTAACAGTGAAAAAAAATATATACCTTTCCATCGAGTGCTAGATTTGAATCACAATGTGCCTCTTTCAGCGATTCAGTTCCATAATCACGTTCGATTAGCTTCAAAGTGTTTTCCTGCATTTTTAATAACAAATCTTGAGTAAAGTCTAAACATGTGTATTTTCATTTAGCGTATTTTTTTCTGGTTCATTTTTATGGATCAAATGAGAGCTTTCTTCAAAAACATGATGGTGAAAATTGAAACACTCAAAATTGACATAAATATTAAGTTTATATTGTAAATCCCTAAATATATTGTAGAAATTCGAAACACTACTGATACTTAAAGTATACTTAAATAAAAGGTATTTGCTATGCAAATAATTATTTCGCTATTGAAAGTAATATTATTTGTGTTAGAATACCATATTGATGTAAATACGAGAGAGCAGTCACGTAAGTTCACTTCTATACTTCAAAACTTAACTGTAATGCGAATTTGTATTACTTTTATTCACATTTATTATTTCACTACCAATACAATAATTAAATAATATATAAATGTATGTATTTATATATATATATGATATGTATAATAATAGCTTTTGAGTTTTGGTTACAAAATTATGAAATAAACGATTATTTAGGTATTTATTTATTTTTATACACTCATAACAAATATTGAAAAAATTCTCCTAAAAAAACCAAATGGTAAAACATTCTAAAACTCAAAATAAATGTGGATATATTCTATGCTAACGCATTAAAATCTCGATGTATTTTATAAACAAATCCTAAAATATAGTTAATGCAAGAATTTTATACTTTATTCTAAGATTTTAAATTGTTGTGCCTGCCATTGTATTTAAGAAATTTTTTTCATTAAATTGTACATAAATTTAAGTATAAATTCGTCTAGAAAACGAATTAATTATTGATAAAATAGCAATAAACTATGAATTATTTTTTAAATATAATATTTAATTTAGTTTTTAAACAAAGTTAAATATAATACATCAGACGTCTATAATATTAATTACATTATTTTCATCCCACCATAAATTAATATATCTTCAGATCGGAAAACAATTTTCTGTTGACTCGGTTACCTCCATAATCAATGGAATACGAAATACGTTGTACAATACGAAATACATTGAATGATCTCGCATATCAGATTTAATGACGTTAGCAGACAGATTTATTTGATGTTATCGTAATTACAACTGTTGTTATAAGTTCTATAATATCATGCATAGGCCAGTCAATAATAGTATTATATGCTATATAAAATTGGTCTTTGAAATTCTAGACAACTTGTAAAAATTCAACATTATCTACTATAGTATTTTCTAGGTATTGCAAAGTTTCGTATAAATAATTTAAAGTTACGTTTTCCTTAGGCGCTCCATTAGTCCTTTGGGTCTCGTTCTCATTGGACATTTCATTATCCCTTGATGTGTTATTATTATTGACCATGATGTTTATTTTAGTAGATTGAATCGTCAATGGTTAAAAACTTTTTTGCTTTAAATTTTTATTTAAAACTTTTTAATTAATTAAACACTGTATATCAATGCGTTACTTTGGAGATTTGTAATATTGACTATTTAAAGATTATGAAATACTATAATATATATGATAAAATCTAACAAATGAGAAAAATTATTACACAAACACTCAAGAGATATAAAAATAGGATGAAAAAAATCAATAATCGGATTTTTCAATATTGTTGTTTAATTAATTATTCATGTGCCTACATAAATGTATACATACATTTTTGATTTACAGCGATTGGATATTATCACTTAGAAAAAATGTATGCAATTAATCAAATTACACAAAAAAAGAAATTATAATTCAGTCATAATAGTCAAAATTTATTTTAACAAGAGAATAAATAAGAAAGTAATTTTAACAGAAGCTACCCTGCATGAAATTAAAATGCAACTATCCATTTCATCAAGCTCAAATGCCGATTTCCAAGGATCTAAATGCAGAACTCTTATTGATTAATTTTATAATATTTTTTGCAGTTTTTTTTTAATTGATTCTTCAATTCATTAATCAACTATGCAGGTTTCAATCTGAACACACAATAACGAAGACCAGTTCGATGTCTATGAAAACAAATTATCTCTGCAAAATGTGATGGTTTAATTGAAGGGATAAGTATATTATAGTGGTAAACGTTTGTGTGATGTCAAATAGGTAAGTCCTCGATATGAGACGTAATACGCATTTTATATAATAGGACACGTTCAAAGAGGAATTTCAAGTGTTCCAAGGGGAAGTGTCGATTTTTTGTGAGACATCTGTAAAAGACAATGCACTCGAAATATTAAATAATAGCCTTACGTTATTTGTTAATCGCACGAACGTGAGCAGACAACTCTGCAATTATGCAATAACGGTGTAAAAGCGAATGTGCTGTATGTAGGTATCACTCTGACATCACGTTGTTTTATATACCTAAGTGTTCTTTCTATCTCCCGCTCCCCCATTCATCTTATAGTTCATGCAACTGTTGAGGGCTTATAATGTTACAAAAAATATTCAATTTTAAAAAAGTTTTACAAGACATTTTTATGTAGGTACTCCTTTAATAAACAATAGTTCACAGAAAATATCGGACTATCTGCAGAGTAAAAATCTTTAAAATTTTTATTGCAACTACGTAAAATATTTTAAAATATTTGATGCTATATGGTTTTATGAAATATTAGAATCTCCATTTTGAATTAATCAGAAATTATTACAAATAAAATTTAGAAATATTTAAGAAATTAAAATACGTACGTGTCACACGTGTGGTTTTTGTTTTTTTATGCCACCAATCAAATAATATTTATTGCGACAAAAGCATTAGAGATTTTGAAATACAGAAAAACTACATGAAAATCATGTACAAGATTTCTATAAATTATTGAAATTAAAACGATTCGTTCTGAGATGACAGTAATTTTTAGTTATCGCTCCAGCACAGAAATTATAATTTTTTATAATTTTACACATAAATGTGTGTATGTATGTGTGTGTGTATGTGTATGCAATACATTACAAAGATGATTGTATATGTATATTAATCTCTGTTCATACATCCAATCGATATACTCATATTAATCAAATCGATGGCTATCCACGGACTAAATATAATCACTATTACAACAAGAGTTAAAAATACATCGACGAAAAAGTAAAACAGTTTTATTTACATTTATCATAATAATATTTTGTTCACGATCGAGTTTAAATATAAATCCATCGATGGTATCAATAAATGTATTTTCACTTAATTGTTACCAATGTTAGTTGTTTTTTTTTTTTTGTATGCTATAGTTAGTGCAATGTAGTAATTATATGATTTGTTCTCATGTATGTTAATAACATTATGCTTATCTCATGGATCTTATAACATGAATGACATTATCCTATGTTGCAATATTATAATTTGATAAGCAGTTAAACTAAATAAAATAAATTATTTTATGCATGCCGCAATTTACTTGTATGTTAAAATGGCTTCAATGAGAACATTTGTAGAATTAATTCATTAACACAGGTTAAAAATTCTCTCTGAATTACGTAACGTGAAGTTTGGATTTAAATAACTTTTCATTAATACCTTATAAACTTATAAACCAAAATTAACATATATTTGTTATAAAATATATCTCGAAAACATGAATCTACATTTGTTAATTAAATTACAAATTATTATTAGTATTTTATAAATTATTTCGGATCCGAAATTATTCAAAAGAAAACATCGGTATGTAAACAAAAAAATACATTTTAACCTTTAAAATTAAAATAAGTGTGTTAATTAATTAATTATGAAAAAAAACAACTAACTGAATCGAATTAAAACTATGAATTCTCGACAATTATGTTATTAAATACATTTATATTTGCGAATTTTTCTTTTTTTATTATTATACATTTTAATAGTTCTTCAAATTTCTTCTAGAAGTTTTTATTTTAATTTTAATCAAATCTATTTTTAACAAAATTTGCATTGGTATTTGTTAGAGTTATAATAATTATAATTATTACAATTATTGTAATCATATAAGTGATCACGACATTGGGCTGAAAACCACAGGGTCCACAGTTTATACAATCAATGACCAATCTAAAATTACAGCTTCGTTAATATTGATTGAATTAGGAGATTTCCAACATCTTATTGATACATTAAGTGCAGTGTTATGATGTCATATAATAACAGTTGTTATCGTTATAACTTTGAGTTATAATTCTGTGTTATCTATATTTTGTATTGTTTGTCACTTATTAACTTATAAAGTTCATTATATAAACATAGATATAAGAAGGACATAATTAATTATGTAAAATTCATAAAAAATATAATGTTGAACCCATGTATAGTAAACCCATGGGTTGTTGGAACATCGACCCTTTACTGCATATGAACAAGCTTATACAATATATTTGGTACTTTCCTGTTATACAAGACTACCCTGTTTTTTGATCACATCACAATCCTGTTATCTAAGACTACAAAAATACAAACATAACGGAGGTAGTCTTGAGTGGTAGTCGTGATAACAGTCGTAGTCTCGTATAACAGGAAAGTACCGTATATTTAGTATACTTCCTTTCATAACCATTACTTGTATAACTTCAGTGTAATCTTTTTTGATAAGTGAATAATACATTCCATATCGGCAAATGAATTCAACCGTTTTTATTAGAAAGCAAATCCATTTCATCATTAGTGATGTCTTCATAAACCACATTGCTTGAAATTAATCAATTTCACTAATAAATTACTTATTGAAATAATATAATTATCCGATTATCCGAGACAGCATTACACTTTGTAGATGAAACAATATTTGTCTTATTCTTGGGTCGAGGAAATTGGTACGCCACTATAATATTATACGAGTACACATATACATCAGTTTCGTATCGTATCAATGCCGTATGATAAATTGTTATTAATAATAGCAACGTTCGAACAACAGCAAACAGATGCGTATAAAAGGAACGTTTTCTTTGTGTACATGTATGATGTACTTAAATATATATTTCTATGGTCTATAAATAAAAAATTGAAATATTGTCGTGAGTTGTGTACATGTTTTCGTTTTATGTCCGGCGTACCCGGAATAATATTGTTAAAAGCACATATTTTCAAACCTCATTGATGTCGTATGTTGACGTTAATGTTAAAAGACGCCGAGTAAACACGATGCGTAAATACCATAGGAATTGATGGAGGATTCCACGACGATGTTGATGTATGTATCTATAAGTCACTCTTATTAGCGATAAGGTTAAAAACGAAAAAAAAAACAGAAAAAATGAAGTTTGTCGTAGTTATGATGGTTGTGAGTATGACATAATGGAATCATAACTTTTACTTCATAGGCTGTAGTATACTCGTATTACGTAATGAAGTCAAAATTATATTTATGCACAATATATTAATTTTCAAAATAAACATACTTGAATTCCAAATAGCATTTTTAGGGTGAAATATGTAATATTATTTCCGTATCAAGATTGTTGATAAAACCATTTTGTGTTTTTATAACATGTTAAAGTACATTATAAAGACTATTGAATATCCATTTTTATAAATAACTGATTTCACTATTAAGTTTAAAATATCATTCTTCTAAAACAACGTAATACATCAATAAATTTAAATATTATTCAATGCCTTCGAGCACGAGACTTCAGATGCAATATTTATTCAATATTGAAATGTAGAAAAGCAGTGTCGATAAGCTCATAGTTTTCGAAGAAAAAAATGTCAAACTACTTTACACGTCGATGACATGGGGTTATCGTAAATGTGAAAATCTTGAATAAAAAAATAAATCATGGTGGACCGGTGATTGTACGTTGAATTTCGGCGCATAGGGTCTCGGATTTAAGACTGATACAGTCGTATATTTTTACAATCAAGATTTTTACATTTACGAGATCCCCACATAATCTACGTGAGACGGTATCATATTTATCAGTCAACGTAGAGAACTCATTGAAAAAATATGATTTTGGGTTAATAATACTTCACCATTTCAGAAGTAGTGACAAGACACAACATAGATTTATAACTTATAGTTAAGACTAATTCAATTTCACAATCAATTATTGAAAAAACTACCTATTTATAAAATGTATGTTTGTATTTTTAATAAATTATTTAATTTATCTATATCTGAAAATTTTTAAATAATAATACATTGAGGGTTCACTCAACGCGGATTTTATAATGTATTTTCCATCAAGTTATTAAACCAACTATAAAATATACAAGTAAATCTATTAATTTTATGTATTGTTAGAGTAGACCATTTACTAACTATATAAATAATAATCACTTCTTACACATAGATATGAGTCGCTTTATAATGTCGTCAATGGTGTGTAATTAGTAATTAATATATTTTTAATTAATGAACACTAACATTTTTTAAAAAAGTTCATTCGAGTTTAATTATGCTTGATTACTAAATTATCTAAATAAAATGTACAAATATATTGTCCAATGACTTGCAAATGGATATAAATATAGTGAAAACTTAAACATAGTATAACATTTGGTATCGGAAAGAAAAAAAAAATTAGATAACAATTATCAAGTACAAAATAATTATAAATGGGTTTAGGTTATGAGATTAAGCTTTTTCAAAACAAATTACATTAAATAAAAACTACTTTCTTAAGAGGGTGAAAAATATAATGAGAGGTAGAAAGACATTGGCCAGGAATGAGAGGAAATAAAGTGTAAAGAAGGATCAAAGTTTAATGGTATAAGTCTCATGTATATAAATATATCAGAGATATGAAAAAAATAAAAATAAAATAAAAATATGAAAGTAAATATAATATCGTTTAGTGAGACGAAGGGCTAATAACGTCTGCAGCGGCGGCGGCAGATCGGCGTGCGTATTCTATCGATGTGCGTCGAGCTCCGGCGGCATAATAATAACAACAGCAGCGGTAAATAGGAAGCGAACATTACAAAATAAAATACTAAAAAAAAAAACCGAAACGAGAGGGTTGGTGGAAATAGGGATGGCACGCGGTACTCATGTCCGCTGCCACCACCATTCCACCGTGCACCGTCGAGAGGGAGTCGAGTGGACCGGCAAACGACGCGGTAAGGGGTCCGTTGTGTAGTTAAAGCGGAGGCGGTGGCGGCGGTGGCGACAAAAAGGGTGTCGATAACTCGTGCACCGGGCGCCCGCGGTTACCGTGGTAACGACGCTACCCCTCGCCTATACCGATCGCTCCACGAAAACCCCTTGCGTCGCGGCCAGGGATCGTAGCGCGTGCTCCGCCGCACCACCATCTGTCATCCCTTTGGAAATCACGGATTTTCTGATTACTGCGTGCGCGGCGGGGGTTGACCGAGAAGGGCCCGGCGACAGGGCAGAACGGACGGTCGGACGTGAAGGGACGGGTCGGCGGGTGGTGGACGAGCGTCGCGGGACACTGATAAGGTTTTGGGGCCGTGGCTGGGTGGGCGGGCGGCGACGGGTGAACGAAACCGAGACGGGAGGACTTTACGTCGCCCGGCACCCGTAGCCGCCGCCGCCGCCGCGCTTTGTTCGGTTTTCCGAATGGGAATCGAACGCGAGTTCAGCGAGTGTCGCGGCAGTGACGGCAGCGTTGGTGGTGCAGCAGTTGCGGTGCGGTGGTCCACGACACTGTTATCGACTTTCGCGTGCGTCCCCACCGATCAAATCGTCTCGTACACCTTAGTGCCAAGACAACTTTGTTTTCGTCAAGACCGAGAAAGTCGGAGACGTCGGAGTACGATCAGGTAAATTTAAAAAACATAATTTTCGAAAAAATATCGCGTGAATCGTGCGGTGTGTTTACTGTCATCATTAACTTTATTGGTTCCTTTTTCGCGGTCGTCGTCATTGCGAGACCGTAACGACGTATGACGTAATGATACGCAAAATTAATATTATTATTATTATTATTATTATTATTATTATTATTATTATTACCGTTAGGGTCGCGTGTTTGTGCAGCAGAAATTTATTTTTTCGCCGAGCATCGCTACCGACGCCGGACACACATCAGCCATTTCTCAACAGATGAACACACCGTTCCCACTGCGCCTTGTAAGTGTATAGTATTTACTTTATACACGCACGTATAAACACTGTATTAACAATAAGACACCGTGCGATTAGATAAGCTAATAATATGCATGAGTTGACCATGATCTACAACGTCCGTCCAAATTCCGATCTTATATCGGTTAGAGTTCGTCCAGTGATGAATTTAAAGATTCAAATGAAGACGGCAAATCCAAAAGAGGGGCCTCGTAATAAATGTATCACTAACATTCTTAGCCCCGTTTTACAAAGCTGCTTGTAAACGATATTACAGTTTGTATTATAATTTTTTTTTGTGGAAAAATTTAAAAATTTAACTACAATTTTTTTGGGCCTCAGTAAACAATTTAAGAAGGGGCCCCGTCGGCATTCGCCGATTAAACGACCGTTAAATCCACCACTGGTTCGGTCGTAATTCGTTTTCGAAAATTTCAAAATCAATACCGACCTAATCGTTCGATCCATATCTCGGCAACATCCGATATTACAACGTGTAGTATAATAGTTACAATAACATCTACGACAAGTCTGCTCATAAGAATCGTATACGAATTCAACGAGAAACAATATTTGTACGGTTTATGTTTCAAAGCCGTTTCATTTCAACCAAAACACAGTAATCCAGAGGCGAATATTGCTATTTCATGTGCTACACTGATTTTTTTCTTAACTTCCTCCCCGCTCTAATAGCAGCAAAAATCTTCATTAATCCCGAAATAGAAACGTCCGTTGTAATATCCTTAGTAATAGGACAAATACGCATCACAACAAATATTGTAATAGAATAATGTACCTTTCTCAAATATGTTTCAACAATTATCAATTACAAAAACTGTTCTACATTTTAAGTTATATGTTCTCATTAATATATAAACTTACTGCGTTGATTCATAATGCGACCCATGTAGCAGATATTGGTCACAAATAATTTTATAATATGATTTAAAACTTAATTGTGTTGCACGTGACAGATGCAATACGCTGAAGCAACGGTAAGTCTATCGATCAGTGCAAAATCTAAATTTCAATGATAAATTCCACCATAGAATATTCATCGAATATTACTGATATAATTTTAGTGCTGCTGAAAACAAATATTGTAACATCATAGACGTGTAGAATAAACATAGTTTCGCTTCACGTATTTCATTGAGAATCGAATAAGAGTAAAAAATATTTCTTGTGAGATGCTAGTATGAAGTATAGGTCTTTTTTATACTATTAATGTTACTCGTTTTTTATTTAAAAGGCTAATGGATAATATATAATTCACGTGCGAAAAACAATTCTTATCAAAATCTAGTTTATTTAAAAATAACTTGACTTTAGATTAAATACGGAAATAATCAATCATCAATATTTGTCAAAATATCAGTCATGTTACGTTTCAAACATTTAACTTTGATAAAAAAATAAACTCGAAAAAATCTTCATATTACTTAGCACTAGGTAAATAGCTTATAGAATTATCCTTATATTATATTTTCAATTTATTAATAATAACATTTTTTATTTTATAAACATTTTTATCAAGTGGTTTGTAAAATTTAATTTCCAAGTATTTCTTAGTTTTTTTCTGTTCATTTCTAAGGTAATCCGAAAATAACTCCCTTAACGTACGTTATACGTCTGTTTTATGGCTTAATAAGATACTGCAAGACGAATTTGGTAAAGATTTACCAGCAGTAAGTTTAATTATATAAACAGATAAATATATGATTCTTAAATGAAAATTATATAAAATATTATTTTATAATCAATAAATGTCACTTCAATTATTTGGCTATACTTAGACATTATATATTTATTTGTGTTATTACAGCTCTAATATCTCGCGTTAGCATAATAATTATGTAGGTAGTGCCGCAATAACCGGGTGTGTTGCGTGTGTCAAACACACGGGCCCATTACCCAATGGTAATATTTTAAAAATATGTAGAAAGCAAGAAAATAAAACCATTTAGTAATAATAACTACTTATGGAGTTTGAAAAATAATTGATTAGTTTTGTTTTGTACACATTATCGTACATCAACGTTTCTTTTACAGCCTGTATAATCGAAATTCAAAATAGTTTAGTTACATATACGGTACGAATTCCCTGCAGAGTCCAAGTGCGGGGGAGGGCATTCATTTTAATTACACACAGGCAGTGTCGTAGAAAGACTCGCTAGCGCTCCTGCCAAACTTAGAAAAAAAAACGCTTTTTAATCAATTAAAATTTGATTTTACGATATTTTTTTTTAAGAATTCAATTTTTATTTATAAGTCATTATTACAGTGTTTAAACTTTGAAAATTTGCTTTTCTCGCTTTATGCGTAGCAAATTCATCGATAATTTCTTCATACGACGTTTATTATTTAAATGCCCTTGTGCTATTTTTATAATTTCATCATTAAATTCAAATATAGTCTGTACAAATAGACATCATCTATGTATTTCAAAAAGTATAATAGAAAAATTTCGATTTGATTGTAGGATAAAAATACGACTTTTGCACAATTTTACGCCCCTTTGCAATTCGCGCCCCTGGCGTAGGCACAGTTCGCTATACCCTTGCTACGCTACTGCACACAGGCCCAAGTTATTGTAATTGCGGCACTGTATGTTGGTAATAATACCTCTTTATCATGAATATTATCCATGAATAAATGATGTTTTAATTAAATGTGCTAACCATAATCGATTGATAAAATAAAAAACTGCTTAATCGTTGGTCAATATTATATAAATCGAATTATTATTTAATCATTAAATTGACAAAAGCTATACGTTTAAGTTTATCTGAACGTTCAGGGATACTTGAAAATTTGATCGAGGATAGATATACATTGCAGTCAAAAAATAGGTAAACGATTTATGTACACATCCATATGTAACACAAATTAATGTGCTAAAAAAATAAAAACTAAATAAATGATTTGCATTTTTATTAAATATACTAAATTGATACTACACTACGCGCTTTAATATTGTAAAATTAAACCATAGCTTTATTACAATTTAATATTATCAAGCATAAATTTGTGTGTTCTTTATGTGCGTTTTATATTAATCTTCGAGATAAGAATACGACCACATTTAATTATATCTTCTTGTAATAATGTTTCAACATTTTCTTCATAAGTTACAACATACTGCGTGGACCTGAGTCTCATTTTTAGCACCGAATATTTTATGTGCTACATACATACATGTACAGCATAACTACAAAGCACGCCAATCGGATCATCGATTAAGTTTATTAAATATTAACCAAATGTACTTTTTTAATGTTCAATACCAAAATGGTCAATGTGTATTTCTAGGTAAAGTAACTGGCTCGCCTGCTTTTAATTATTTAATAATTCTCTCGTACAATATATTAAAATATATACTTGAAGCATCGCAATTAATTTATAATATTATTATTGTATTTGCTCTCTAGTTGTTTTCCGTATAACCAGGAATGTGGACACTAAAAAATACCCATTACTTCTTAATGTTGGTATTAAACTTAATAGTAAACTTAATTATTTTAAATTGGCATAACGTATTATATTATGCGAGTGGATTAAGGGCACTAGAGATATTATATTGATTATAATGCGTGTCTGCACTATATATTCTTATTCTCAGAACCATTAAAAACAATAATATAAAGTGATTTATTATTAAACACTTATTCACTTACTCTAACGGTACTTGTTTTTGATATATTGACTATTTTCTTATTGTTTGAAGTCAAATGTATGCAAAATATATGAAAAAAAATATTTTTTCCGGATATGTAATTTTTAAATTTTTCTTTTCTTATATAGTACCTAATGTTCACATTTTGATTTTTTAGTCTGAAGCAAAATATTTTTTTAATCCTTTTATTAACTAAAATTGAATATGAAACCAGTAGTTAAGTTACTCGTTTATAGGTAATTATAATATAAATTTAAAAAATGGCGCAAGGGATAATCCGTAAAAGTCTAAAGTGTATAATTTCACTATTTAATTATTGATTCAATGATACATTTTTATTATTATAAATCATTAGAAAATGTATGGCCTAGAGTTTAAGAATTAAAATTAATGGTTTTGTTAATTAAAAAAGTAAAATCTTAAAAATTATTCCTATATTATAAACCTACTTTTACTTTTATATTTTAATCACAATTAATATGCAACTTAAATAGTCTATATTACATAAGTATAACTTTATTTTATGTAAAATTGTATAGTTAAAATATTTAACGTTGTTTAATGTTGAGTATCATTGGGAAATTGTAGAAATGCGAATTGTAGAAAAATATGCATTTACATAAAAATCCGGACCCTATTTATAAGAAATATTATAATACTTTAAAATATAAGGAGGATTTGATTAGCTTCTACTCATTTTGACTTTCAAATAATTTATTGATTAATAAAGTTAGTGCAAAAAAAACACATGTGCGTGATGACAAACTTTTATTATTTTAAAATCTTGATATTGAAGCTAACATCTTAAGTCCTTTTTAATAAATAACTCGATCTTATCGGATTAATTGAATAATGATCTAAAAGTACTATGTAAGAGTTGTTAAATATTGTTTGGGCAGAATGCATAAAATTATATGACCCATACCTGGTCACCGACTGATAGTGAGTTTTACACTTCACACCACCGATGGATTATATGTGTAATAGTAAACAGCTCAATTAGTAGTGGTTGGGTTCGCCGTACAAATACTCGTGAGGTATAAGGTCGAAATGTGTGTAAGTATGTGTATATATGTAATATGTATTTGTGTGTAATTTAAAAGCTAATTGAAAAGTAAAAAGTAAAATAAAACTACAAAACTGTTACGATGTAGCATGTGTTAATATGTATGCTGCTGTTACAAATTAAACAGATAAATAAGACACAAAATGGTAGAAATAATTCACAGAAATACGATTAAATAATTTAGAATAATATAGATAACGATAATAGTAGCTTGGTTGAAACAAAACACAATCATATAATTAAATAATAATAAGTGACCCTTCTGGCTCAACAGTGTTTAAAATACAAATAAATTAATAAAAAAAAAAAAAAGGAACTCACAATGTAATGGAGTAGAGATTAAGTAGCCGTTTACCTAAATATAAATAAATAATTTCAAACCAGCACACAATGATAAAATAATTCACGAAATGATCTGCAGGCACAGATAATTTATATAACATAAAATAATGAATATAAGAGAAAACGATTAGTATATACGCTCTTACTAAAAGGTAATATTATCAAAATTATAGTCTAGCAATTACGACGATTTGCGCACGTGGAATAATAATCAAAATTATAAAGCTCCTGGCGATTTGCACACATGTAATAATACATAATATACAATAAACAAATGGTAATTAGAGCACATAACAATCACCTTAGACCATCGTCTCTCATCTTTTATTCATTAGTATACACTCAACTGCCAATTTGTCTATTTTCATATAGAATTAATAAGAAATTATAAAATTAGTTTTAATAAAAAAAAATTATTATAAAGTATTTATTTATTTTAATCAGTATACGCTATAATGTATATAAAAAAAATTTATAAAAATTATACTATTTAATTTTAATGTGATCCTTAGTGTTCTTTACTAACACTTATTTTTAAAATCTGGTTTAATAAATAATAAATAAACTTGTAAATCTGAACTCACAAAAAATCTATTACGATATTTATCTTCATTGAAGATGTATGATAATAAAGCCTTTTCCACAAACATCATCACACACACACACACACACACACACACACACACAAACACACACAAATACTTATTAAATAATTTATTTTTTTGATATATATAAATTTTTATATTTTCCACCAT
The DNA here is from genome assembly GCF_003268045.1 of Sipha flava. Classification (NCBI taxonomy): domain Eukaryota; kingdom Metazoa; phylum Arthropoda; class Insecta; order Hemiptera; family Aphididae; genus Sipha; species Sipha flava. The sequence goes on along the minus strand of NW_020273626.1, from coordinate 717,397 downwards.
TATACTTTTTTTTTCCGAGTGCCTTCTCGTATCTTTTCGCTTACCACTAGGGATAAGTGTATCTCTAGGTTGAGAAACGCTGCCTTAGACTATCAAAATATAATAATATAATAAATCGCCGAATATAATATAGTAATTACTGCCAAACCGTCTACGGCCATTTGTGCATTTACCTTTGATTACAAAAATATAAAAATAAAATCACTTGCTATTAGATCAATACAACTAGGAAACGATAATACGTAAAATTTAAACGTTTACAAACGGTGTTTGACAAAAGACCAAGAAAAACATAAATCACGCACACGAATATTACAATAACACACACATGCATCAGCCTTTTCGGTTACATAACTCTCAATATATACAAAAAACAATAAACAGATATTTAAATTACATTATAATTACAGATGTGTTTATAAGTGATATGTGCGATTACGATTTCTATAAATATATTAATTACTGTTACCACTATTGGGTAGAAAGAGATATATACATTATTATTATTTTTAATAAAGATTTAGATACACAAACATATAGAAATATAAAGCTCAAGGGTTTTCGGACTACATTGTTTTGAAAATCATTTATTTAAAACTGGTTAATATATTTAATTAAACTGTTAGACTCACAAGTTACATATAGCAATTATCGATATAAAACCACTCAAGTGCATTTCTGTCTGAAATATTATCAAACTGAAAAATGTATGATACTATATTCATTAGTCGCCACGGGAAATATATTATTTTCATTGATTTCAGAACCATGGATTTCACATCTAGCTCCTTAGAAACTAACGGCACGTACTTCGCATGCGAATCGAATCAAGTGCCCGGCCGACGGACTCCTCTGAGCGCTGTGGGGTTGGGAGGATATTATTTCCCTCAACCATCCTCAGTAGCTTCGGACGAAAACAGCCCAGGGCCGGCTTGTCAACAATTCAACAATGGTTCGGATAACAGGTTAGCAATACAACGAAAACATTAGTGAGCAATTGATTCCGTAAAATTGTAATTTTTCTTTTTTTTTATTTAGAATACCAAACAATGGTCAAGGTACCTCTACAATGTCCAGCACTGGAGGAAAATCGAAATCCAAGCAAGGCAAGTCGGTTCGTTTGAACATCAATGCGCGGGAAAGGAGAAGGATGCATGATTTGAACGATGCATTAGACGAACTTCGAAGCGTCATTCCATATGCTCACTCGCCATCCGTACGTAAATTATCGAAAATTGCTACACTCCTATTGGCGAAAAATTACATTTTAATGCAAGCAAACGCTCTAGAAGAATTAAGAAGACTGATAACTTACATACAGGTATATTATAATTTTATATACTAGTATAACGATGAGAGCATTTACTTTGCATCCACAGATACGTGCATTTTTTAAGTTAACGATATCTTTGCAAATTTAACTTCTTAAAAAAATTAAACATTTTGCTAACTTGCCCCGTCCATCTCGAAGTAATTAATTCATCTCGCATTTGTTACCTTGTATTAGTACGTTGTTACCACTTTAACGTTTGTTAATTTATTTTTAGGCTCAAGGAACAATGACCATGCCACCAGGTTTCGATCTACAGGCGTCGATGTATCCTATCAAACCTTCACTAGCATCACCCAATGCATCGCCGGAATCTCCACAGTCTTAAAATAATGCCATACAATAGAAGTCGCTTTTATAATAATAATGAATGTATAAAAATAAATTTATAAATAAAAATGCAGTTCGGATATAATAATTGTTATCCACCAAATTAAATGAAGTAAAAACGTGGAGGTATATACATCCTCGTATATATATAATGTGATTTCTTTAAATTATTATGTTATAAATACCAATATATATTATACATATATAATATATATTTTATATAAATATTTACATTTAATTATACATTAATACATGTATTGTCTTAGTTGTTATGAATACAAAGTGGTTTTATATTTTTATGCTGTTTAATGTAGACAGACGTTTGGAAAGCATATTTTGTACATGAATGCACTTCTTTATAATATAAACTTATAATAACTATAACGATTTCGTGTTCAAACATACAAACATCAATATTGGTAGATATCTTTTCTAATGTACAACAGTATTATAGATAATATTTTTCAGATAATTCATATTAACATTCATAATATTGCTTGCAGTGATTTTCTATACAAAGTTTTTGTAAATAATGTTTGAAAATTGCTATTTGTATTTTATTTTAATTAGTATTTAATATTTTATATAATAAGTTAGCTATACGTACTGCCACGCATACGATAAACTATTATTTAGTTTATAGATGGTAATATATAGACACGTAGAATAATATGATATTATGGTTTGTCATTCAAATATTTAACTAACTATATATAAATTAATTTTAATGCGATTTGTAATAAAATTATAATAGACAATTATAACTTTTTTTTTAAAAAAAAAATATTTTATTGCTTATAATTTATTATTATTATTGGGTGGATATAATAATTGATAAATTCTTTTAAGATTTCAATATTTTATATCAATGAAAAAATATTGTTTTTCATAAACAAATATAACTGAATAAAAATGGTACTTTAAAATAATTTTTCGCACAAATTATCTGAAAATATTAATGCGAATTAAAAAAAAATAAAAAAAATCATAGGTATTTCATTGATTTCAACTGATTAAAATGAAATTAGTGAAAATTAAAGATGAAAAAAATTACAAAAAATAAAATATTTATCTGAACATAATATAATAATTAAGGACAGAAAAAAATAGTAAAATAGTTTTTATTGTTTTATTTAAAGTTTATAGTAGATTGTATTTTTTGGAAATTGATAAAAATAAAATAACACAACACCTTTATTTAAAACATTATAGGCAAACATATGTTAATGTGAAAAATCTTTGGTACTTAGTGTTATAATAAAGGTTTATTAAATGCCATAGCAATTAATACAATAGTAATATATAATTTATTACTTCTCAGGAAACTGAAATGTCTAATTTAATCTTTGGCAAATCAATAAATTCAAAATACCCTTCAATAAAATTCGTCAATTTTTTAGTAAGATTCCTTTGCAAATCGCAGTATTTTGACAGAAACTAAAACCTACAATTATTTTTGTTAAAATGTCTCATGATTTATCTTCTGATCCCTAAAGTAAAAATCATTGAGTAAGTATAAATACTTATAAGGTACTTGGCTTACTATGGCGCAGGATTAAAATAAATATTGTGTACCTTCGATTTACTATTAAAACCAACCAATGTGAATAAAACATTTTTTTTCCAGAGAGTTAACAGTAGTTTTATCGATATAATATTGAGTAAATACCTTTGTTATCTACCTTAGTTGAAAAACCAATTATTAATTATTGTTTTCATGAAAAATGTTTTGTAAACATGTAAACATTAATGATTAATGATAATCAATGATGGGTCGTTCCTGAACAAATCGTTCTAAATGAATGAATTCAGTAAAGGTATGATAAGGAACGGTTCTACCCGAACGTTCTTACTTGTTCCTTCGTTCGTTTATATTTTTGATAAATAATTAGTTATAAAATACAACAAAAAAAAACAAAAAAAAAAGTATTCTTGATATATTTTATTAAAAAAAAATAATTAATGCATTTTTTTTTCATCCATAATACTTATTAATTAATAATATTTATATTTGGCGCTTTTTCGACTTAGTTGCTGCAAACATATTTATTAAGTAGTTGAAATTCATAGATTCTAGTAATTCTGAATTCGCATTAAATTATAACAAATTAGATACCGTTGTATTTGAAATGGAACTACTTAGATCATTTTTAATTCTCTTTAAAATAATAAATGATCTTTCAACAGTTACATTTGATGGAATAGTGGTTAGATACATTTTCAAAGCAGTGTCTAAATTTGGAAACGTTGCAACAGTTTTTTTTTCTCTTCAAATTTTCAAAAATATGCCAAGAGATTTTTTATCTGACTATTCTATTTCAATCTTATTTAAAAATTGCTTGAAATGTAAACATTCATCACAGAACTCATCTCCTAGGTCATTGGAATATTTTTTAATTTATCTTTTATTTTTTTATTTTAATATTTTTGGGCATATAAATAGCAAGTCTGAATAAAAATTAAATAGACTATCAAGTTTAGTGTAAGCTTTTGATCTTTCTGATAATTCTAGGACCAGTTTGTCAATTATCACAAAAAATGTATTTATTTTCACAGCTTCTGTTCCTTCTAAAATGACTTAATTTTCGATATATTTATCTAACCGTTTGGAAATATTTCTAATAACATAAAATATAAACGTAATAATAGTATCGTGTAATAGCTTTAAAATGCGTCCAGACTACACGACCAAGGCAACCGAATGCCAACGTCTTCACATTCGGCGTTAGCTGTATTTAGATGTGAGAACATAGGCATACTGTCTAAACTCATTCCGAATTCGTCATTTGTCCGCGTTTGGAAGCCTTCGCTAGTTTAAACTGTGAACGCACACAATTTATTTTATATATCCGATCGGACCAAATGTTGACGAAGACTAAAATATCAACAAACCGTGTCTAAACTGATAACAAATTCCTTTGTGTACCGCTCCCCGAGCGAAGGCAACCGAAGGCACATTCGTCGTCGTCGTTCGTTCGATCGCGCTGTATACACCTAGACCAACATCACCGAATAAGGTCGTCACATGTGCCTTTGGTACCCTTGGTCGTCTAGTCTGGACGCGGCTTAATGTTCAATATTATTAAATATAAATGTATAATCGTCCAATTTTCCATTAGAAGCTCTTGATGATTTGACACTGTAATGAGTGTAAAGCCCGATTCACACTGGTACGACATGTCACCACACGACACGATAAAATATTGTAATACGTATTTCTATGATGATATTTACACTGACACGACTAACACTGCACCAGCACTGACTGACCGACCGACCATTCTCAAGAAGAATGTTTTGTCTTTCTGTCGGTGACTGTGCCGGTTCGCTCATTGTCGGTTCAAATAAGGCAACCGACAAATGTCTATTGGGATTCTGTCAAAAAATGTAATTTGTTGAATCGAACATTATTTTATGCAACTAAAATATAAATTATCAATAAAATAAAAATATTATTATTGAAAATGTTTAGGTATTTAGGACTAGATATTAATTTAAAATTATTTTATTTTATTATCTAATATAATTATAAAAAATTGAAGAAGCTTGAAAGACAAAAATAAATGTCACGTATTCTCCGTCTACTTATCTTTTTTTTAATATGTCATGAACCCATATATGCCTTTTTGGATTTATATTTAAAAATTATTTTCCTCTTCAACAAGCAACACTGCAATTATTGCCAAATCAGTCATTGAAAATGTTTTAAACATTTTTGCAGGCAACGGCTGACTACTATAAACGAAAATTGTCTTCGTACTGTTTGTATTTTATCTATTGTGAATTACTTAAGTACGCGTCTGTCGGTCGTATATGGATTATATATGTCCGACAGACAATTTTTAATGTCGTGTCATGTCGTGACGTGTCGTACCTGTGTGAATCGGGCTTAATGCGTTTAATATTTGAAAATATAACCCAAATTGATAAATAAACTATAAATAAGTTCACCTAACTAAAACGGTCTTCAATGCCAAAAGTATTATAATCTGCCGTTCGAATTATGATATAATTAGATTTATAGACACAAAAAAAAGCCTGTTTTTATATTAAATGCAATTTTCAATATACCACTTTTGATACGGTGATTGTCACGCCACATTTACCATGCACAATCACATTATGTGTATATATATATATATTTACGACAGCGAACTAATTTATAATAATTAACAATATTCATTACTAATATTTAAGTTCAACTATATAAATTCGCAGATAGTAATTATATTATATTATCTAGTATCTACAAAAAAAAAAAAAAATTTAATAGATGATTTAAAATAAAACGATTGCCGCGTTTAACGAAAATCATAATCGGCGGCGCGAGACCGGAGTGACTATGTAAACAGAAATGCACGTCGTTCCACCTGATGCGACACTGCGACGGTGCGTCGCTGAATAACCGGTGGTAAGAGCAAGTGAACGGAAAGAATCATTTGGAATCGTACCTTTTATGGACCCGGGACGAAAGGAACGGTTCGCTAAAATGAACGAAATATCTCATCGTCGACAATAAAATTGATATTGTTGACGTTGTTGAGCGTATCCGTTATCGTTGTTATCACGCGAGACAGCGGTCGTTATTGTTGATATCGAAAAGCGGACAAAACAAGTTTAATCGACTAACAAGACAACAACGGACGGCGTCGTTAACCGCTAATCACGCGATCGGTGTACTTAACGAGGTCTCTACACACGGAAACGGTCAGAAGTCGTCTCGTTCACGTTTTTCCGGATTTCTACTGAATTCGGTCACGTTCGCCATACCGAGTATTATCAACAAATCTTTCGCCGGTTCGACGACGGTCCGCGTTCAACGCTTTCGTCTTCATCACGTTCAGTTCGTTTCGCGGTCCTGTTACGTTTGTGCGGACGATTGGCTTGCGTTGCTTCCTTCCGCCGCTGGGAATCGAAAAACTCTGTTGTTATCGAGTTGAAATTCGCATGTCCATAACGCGCTCCGTCCCCTTCGGTTTCTCTCTCTCGTCCGTGACGCCCCGAAGACCGCTTATCGTCCGCACCGGACACGGCTATCTACCGTGCTGGGTCACGTTATCATCTAACACTCGATCGACCCGACGAACGACGTCGGTGTAGCCATGGCGTTCAATTTCACTGCATGCACGTACATCGTCGCTATGATAACCGATGCCTTTTTGCTGTTCTTCTCGGTGTTCCATGTGAGTAGTTTGTTACTATTTTTAGTATAAAATTATATGTCTTCATTCATGGTGCTCTCTTCCACAATCATTCAGGTCAGATGTCATGTAACTAGCATCTTGATTTTTGAATAATAACTTATCTGCTGGTCACGTATATATTTGCATTAGTCTCATTGCTTTTATTAAGAGTGACCATATCAAAACTAGATTTTTATATCTATACAACTATAATATTATATTTCCCAAGAAATTGCAATTGACTTATGATGTATTGAAGTTTGAGTTTTCATTATTTGATGCACAGTTAGATTTTAGTTTAAATCAAATTTGTCGATCTTTTGCTTACTTAAATATTAATTGTATCTAATCAATAAACTTATTTAAAAATTATATTACAAACATGAATAAATATATTATAACTGAAAGTTTATGAAAATTAAAATTATATGAAAAAAGCAACTGTTAGTAGTTATGAAATCAAAAATGTACAGCACAAACCAATGAAATTCGAGATGAAACATAACTAGTTTTAATTTCATAAAATATTTTCAAAATAAAATATACAATCATTTTGAGAAAAAACAATTTATTTTATAAAATATTGATTATTTATATAGGCACATTAAAATATTTGTATTTACAGTTTATATAAGTGCATTTTAATAGTTACAGTTAATTTACCATACAAATTATTTAAATCAAAAATATCTGATAATATAAATCAATAAATATATATTTCATACACATAATATTACAAGTACCTATTAAGAATTTTTACAGTTGGATAGGTAGTAAAATTGTATTTATTTTCTTTTAGGTTAAATGTATCAAGTAGGTTAACTTAACTTATGGATTCCTCATTATGTAATATATTTATAGTGTTCTACTATAGTTGGAATACTCATATCATTATACTTATCTAATTTATAATCATTGATGGTCCATGAATTAATGTTCTAGGGAGCATGAAAATTTAAATTTTTAATAATTCATTTTTGTTTTTATGTTAACATATTGAACAATTGAAACTATTCATTAAAAAAATTCTATGATCTAAATTTTTTACATACCAAAAACTTAAATGAAATATTAAAATTTCAAAAAATAATAGGCATCAGATAAATATAATTATTTAATGTAATAAATTACAATGGACTGTAGTGATAGAGCAATGGTGACACATTGTATAAAGTCATGATCATGAACCTAGTTTCAATACCTACCCAACCCTCTCCATCTTACCAGCCGATAATATTAGATGTTGAAACTACTAAGCAAAAGTTTTAATAACTCAGCCATCATCGTACGTTGTACTAATACCTAAAATAGTATTTCTTTCAAATTTACTATTTCTTAATTATTTTTTCCTTAAATTATAACAGAAAAATAAATTTATAAGTTTTTCAATTCAAATAAAAAACTTCAGTTCATTTTTATTTTTAATTAATTATAATTTACAAGTAACTGGTATTATTGTAAGGGAAGACACAGTTTCAAAGTATTTCTTAACAAACTGCCTCTGTTTATAATTTATTATATTAAACCACTTTATGCATTTTATTTTTATATTACTCTGTGTTAATTGGATGAAATTACTAAAAATTATTTAAGAAATATCAAGTTATTTTTTTTTTGAGTAATCCAAAACAAATATAAAAATAATTTTTTTTAATAAAATTGTTTTGTTTTAGGTTATTGCTTTTGATGAACTGAAGAATGATTGTAAGAATCCCATTGATCAATGTAACAGCTTAAATCCAGTAAGTATAAAATATGTTATATAACAATAAAATAAATTGAATATTATTTTTAAACTATATATTCTTATGATTTAAATGTAAATATATGTATGTATTATATGAAATCAGGATATCATGGCTATTAATTAACTGATGAAGTAATCGATACTAAAACTTTTTTCTGAATGTTGATATTTAAACTTGTGTATAAAGGGTATTTTTGTATCAATTTGAAATGTTTATTTTCACTATAGGTACTATTTAAAATTACATTTTTCGAGTGATCAAATAGATTATTTTTTACTTGTAACTTTTAATTAAATAATAAATAAATTATAGTACATCAAGTCAATTTTTATTTGTTTGACTGATGTAATAATTTATGTTTTGATTAATAAAATATTGAACTTTTCAGCTAGTGATTCCAGAATATATGTTACATTTCTTTTCCAATCTATTATTCTTGATTGGAGGTCAATGGCTATCCCTTGCTATCAATGTCCCATTAATGGCTTATCATATAACAAAGTAAGAGATACTGAAGAAATATTTCAAATTAATTTATTTTCAAACAAGACATATAAATATATACTATATTTTAATATATTACAGGTATCGAAATCGACCTGCAATGTCTGGCTTTGGTCTTTATGATCCGACAAGTATAATGAATGCTGATAAATTAAATAAATATCAACGTGAAGGTTGGATAAAATTGGCATTTTACTTATTCTCATTTTTCTATTACTTATATGGGTAAGCATTTTTTTTAGATAATTAGATCATACATTAACATTTATTATTATTTTTCTATTTTAGTATGATACGAGCATTAATTGGTGATCATTAAATAAATCAAAAACCATCTGAACTAAATCATGGATACTTATAGCCAACTCTAATTTATATACATAAGTTTATATTAATTATGGCTGTTTCAATTAATATTTTAATAATTATTCTATGAATTATTTATGATTTTTTTTCCTACTGTGTAAAATTTTAAACAAATTAATTTAATAAAACTCCTTGTTTCTGTACTTTTAATATTAAAATATCTTTAAAGTATTTTATCTCAGAACTGCACAAAACAAAAGTATTTTTAATTTTAAAGAGCATTCAATTCTAATAAAAATGGTATTAACATTTTATTTAAGATTTCTATTTATATTATTCAATTAAAAATAAAAAATTAAAAAATACTTGTGATGGCATTGGGCCCAAGCTGGTGTATTTATACATTTAAAAGTGCATGCTTTGCACAATGATTTACTAGTCTCAATATTTTATTTTTTAAATTTGATTTAGATATAAATTTATGATTTTTTGTGTTGAAGATGATAAACATCAGATACAACATTTCTTTATTTAATATTAAAAATTGAATTATTACAGCATTTTATTTTGATATATGAAGAGGCTACTTTCGGACAACGAATATGCCATTATCTTTCGGGGTACTTTTTTAGAATATCATATTTTTAAATAAAATCTAAAAGTTATTCTGAAATGTATTCTGATAATTCTATGCTCTTTAACACTTAAAGTCACATATTTATATATGAATCAAATATCAAAATTAAAATTCTTAGATTAATGAATTTTTGTGCAATGTGAGTACGTTTTATACTCAAGATATACAATTACAATGAGCTGAGTTCAATAACATTATAGGGATATTCTTATAATTAATTCTTTTATACTCTAAATATCTTAATATCACTTAAAATAATATATTTTTTTTTTTACATTTAATTTTAACCTAGTGTTTTCATATAGTCATAGTTAAAATTACTTAGTATTTAAAAATAATTAAAAAAACATTTTTTTTTTTTATCATATGTGCTTCTTTAAAATGTTCCTAACTTAATAATTGAAAACATTTTTAAAACTAATATGGCCATTTTTTAATTTTAGACAATAATTTAAAAGTATTATTTTGATTATACATTTAAGTCTTAACTGAGGTGCAGTATTTAAAGCTATATTATTGAATAGCTAATCAATATTAGGCTATCTAAAATGTATGTATACAATTTTTCTTCGGGTACAATTAAACAAAAATAAAAAATAACCACTATTTTTTTATTTTTTTTTTTTTCATGTATATTTGTCGCAAATGTTTTAATTATTTTTCAATCATTTACCAATTCATTAAAACATTTTGTTACTTAATTTAGTATAAATTATTCTTATCTTTCACTACTCTGGTACTCTTAATTGTATAAACAATAATGAAAATAGCATTATGAAAAGATATTATTATACAATGGTGAACATAGATATTAAAATAGAAAATTTCCAAATGAATGTTGTCTATAATAATATAATTACAATATTTTATTAAGATTCAGAATTATATGAAAAATTAACTTTGTATTGTAGATGATCGAAAAAAAAAACTAATTTGAATAGATCATTTGTTTCCAACATTTTAATTTATTCTTATTGATAAAAATGCTGTACTTGGTTTTCTGTAAGTTTTAATAATTGCATATTTAAGCTATTATTTTTATATAATTGTAAATAATAATTTATACTTAAACAATTTTGTTTAATAATAATTAACAGTATCTAGTATATTCAAAGATAGCATGCGATAGTTTCTAAAATAAACAACTAATCAACAACATATAATATTAAGTGATTTCAATAATTATACTTTTAAAATCTTTCTTAAATTGTTATAATAATAACATGTAATTGATTATAATTTAATAGTACAATGAAGTATTCAGAAATGTATACGCTCAATATTTTGATTAATAAATATGTTTAGTATTCTCAATTTTAAAGTTTGTGCTATTTTAATACATAATAAGAACTTAAACTGTTTTTTTTTCTTTTTTTTTAACTAAATTTGTAATTTGAAAATGTTTGTGTTACAATGAAAAATGTTTTGAAATTATCGATATTTTTTTTATGAACGATAATTAAAAAAATTACCCATAACCTATTTTCTATTTTTGGATTATTTATTGTTTTAAAATGTATGTAATCCTTACAATTTATACTTAATCAATTCATTTTAACAATTAGTATACAATAATGTACTGTACAAGTTAATAGTTTTTGAGCAGGGTTTAAAAATGAAATATTTTTTAGTTCAGCATCTTCCAATTTCATTGTTATTATGTTGCATATTTAATACAATAATGATTTGAGAATACTAAGTTAGTAGGTTAATTTGTTATTTATTAAGCCATAAATAATATTATTTAAAAAAATTTTTGTGTACATTTTGATTTTATAATATTATTACATATTTAACCAATCTATCTATATTAAAATATTTATTTTATTAAATGTGCAAAAAAAAATATTTGTTGTATTGAAAAGCCCATTTTCTCAATTCTGTAATATTAATTTAATATTGATATTAATATATATTTGTAGAAACTATTTTATTGATAAGAGATCAATATTTATTGATTAGAAAAAATTTAATAAAGAAGAAATAAAATTTGTTTATTGTTTCTAGAGAGAATCAATTGTAATCCAAAAAACATGTCACATAGTGGATTGTTTTTATATAGTTTCTATCTAACAGAAAACTAATGAATATACAATATTTTATCTTCAGTTAGATATGTTTAACATTGACCTTTTATCTATTTAATATGCTCATGAATACTATAAAAAAAATATGTCACTTCTGATCTTACATATAAAATATAGTACTTAAAAAAGCAATTTTCTTTAAAAAATTGCAATACAAAGAGCATTTTAAAAGTAAATACAAAGTATATTAAATTATTTGATTACATTAAATTGAATGCATATTATAGTATACCAAAAATGAATGGAAATTAAAAAAAAAAAAAATAGAACCGAAATTCTAAAAAAATATAAGTACTTACATCAATTATTTACACCCGTAGATACAAGATACAATTCAAATTTGTAGGAGAATACTAAATACTAGATACATTTATAATACAAAGATACAGGACTACTATTTTTTTTTTTTTTCGATTTTTATTAAATTAAGTAAAAGTGTTAAAATACATTGTATTTCAATATTATTAATTTTCAATAAAAATTAAAACACATGAATATTAATTATGGAACATAGCAATAGACCAGGATCATTATCTTGTTTTAGTATTAAATAAAATCACTATATTATCTACTTATTACTTTAATTTGAAAATGACGAATTACTTTTAAGAAATATTAAATTTTCGAACCTTTTTTCATATAACCTAGAACGCGTAAGCGAATATATGAAGCCAGCAGAAGGAAACATTCTTTCAAGTGACGCTGAAGAACACAAACTTGTATTGTAATGAACGAATATTTGTTTTACTGTAGGGTAATTATATGATATGGACAAAGACAAGATGCCTCGATCAGTCAGTTTCTAAATCGATTACGAACTGTTATCGTCTTTTGTAGGTTCATTAGATAGTAAAAACTATCACTGTCACTCCCCTCAATAGAAATACCTACTATAATTTTTAACTAAACTTAAATGTTTTTTCTGTGATATCATTACATACTTTTGTAATCGTTGACGTTCATTTTTATGATGATTTGATTACTACCAAAGTTTATAAAGAGGATGAAAACAACTAGCTAAAATTGCTTAATTTATTTCTGGTGATACCTACTTTAGAAAATGGTTTAAACCGTTTTACAAAAGACAAATTATTTATATTAAATAATTAATTAAATATTGATTTAATTATTACCTATAAATTCAACAACAGATTGTACAGCATATTGCAAATTGCTAAAATGGATCTCTATTTCTTTAAAACTTGTTTCACGAAACATGTTCTCAATTAATTCAATGCTTATATCAGTCAACTATATACATTACGTGAGACAAAAAATTGACTTAAAAATTGTTTTATACTTGGAAAAAATTCAGAATCACATTTTGAAAATGCTTCAAATGCTGAGGATGGTCTAAATCTTCTTTTTCTCTAACCCATTTGGATTTCCACAATAAATATTCCGAATTAAGCTGTTGATGATCCGAAAATATTGTCTTGTAAAAATCCCATAAATTAATAACATCTTTCTCATTTGTAAAAACAACTTTATTCGGCATAATATTCTGAAAAGATAAAATTAAATCATAATGCTGTTCAAACTTATTTTTTAAATGTGTTATAGAATAATCAAGAAATGGTATAAAAAGTGATTTTCTATAATATTCTTCCGGCGAATAATCTTTATAATTGTCTTGATTAATTTGTTTTTTTTGAAAATTTTAGTACACTCATTGTGCTACCTACATCAGTTAAGCCGTGGTTTCCTACAACCACATATCCGCGATTGCGTGGTGTGCGATGCGTGATCACATAAAAGTTAAAACCATGACAAATAGTATTGATGTTTATTAATAATTCACGCGAGCGATTATCGAATCACGCACGTCAATCGCGCAGCAGTCGCCACGAGGGCAATTTTTACGTGAAACGCAATGCGGGATTAAATTATTTTATACATTATTAAAATATTTTTCAATATATTATTTATATTTTATTATATGTTTTATTTAATTTTTATTACTAATTAAAGTACTGAAACATCCCTCTCTGCTCCGTTGACTAAACATTTCATGATTTCCATTACGGAAATTATTCGTAAGTAGAAATAGTTATTCATCTGTTTCATACTCCAAAATTGTATAAAGCATAACCACGTCCATTTTGATGTACTACTAAACATCAACTGACTAAAATTTTCTACTACAAACCACGCAGTCGTAAACACGCATTGTAGAAAAACACTTCCATTTATTACTTCTTAGGAGTTCTTCTATCATATTTACTATCGGAATGTACATTTCATGAAATCGTTTTACGGACTCGTGCCTTTGAACTCATCTGGTTTCACGCATTGAAATTAATCTATCATGATTGGATTCTGATAAAGATAATTTAATGTACCTATGTTTTTAATATATTAGTGCGTTGGACAGATTTCTTAAAAAATTATGTAATATACTTAATAGTACCCATACATTTACTGTAATTTACTGTAAAGTAAAAGTAAACTGTAAATTGGTAAAAAAGTTATATAAAATAATATCTATTTATGGCAATTATTTATCTTATTTATCTGCGCAACAAAAAAAAAAAGATAACGATTATTTTTGTTTACCCCCCCCCCCCCCCAGAGCAAAATTCAATGTACGCCATTGGTATCACCTGCATCAATTCGAAATCGTAAAAGTGGTCTAAATATACCATCGTTTTTATTATCACAGTTAAGAACATTACCAAAATCAATTTTTCCTCTTAATGGAAGTTCTTGTTGACCATACGGTATTATTGTTTTTACAATTGAAGTCAATTTTTTCTTATTGATTTCAGCTTGACATGCTCGTTCAGTATTTAATATATTGATAACAATCATTTGTTTTCCATTTATTACAGAAAGAAAGTTATCAGCCATTATTTTACCGGTATTATGATAGTCATTTTTTTCGTGTATATTAAATAGTTCTTTTGCTTTTCTCCAATTATTGAAGCTTTTTGAAACAAAATTATCTAGTTTTTGATTATTACCTTTAACAGAAACGTCTTTCCTAAAAATTAAACAATATTTATAATAAATTTCGTTTTCGATTTTTGAATATAAAATCCAAGGGAATTGATCAATCCACTATATTTGAAATTTTAGTTTACGGGTGCTTTCTATAGGAAAATTATAATTATTTAGTGGTATCCAAAAATGGGTTAAAATTAATTTGCGTTCCGCATCAGTCTAAATTTTATTTACAAAAAAAGATATATCATCATTAAAAATTAATTTTGAAGATGATTCAATAGTTGCGTTTTTTTCTATAGTTCGTTCTTCATTAATAGTTTCAATAGTTTCTGATAAATATGAATCAGAGATTTTATTTTTTATATAAATGTAGATATCGATGATTGTTTGCTCAACCTCTTCATTGTAGATTTTAAAAATCTAAAGAATATTAATAATACTATTATTATATTTTGTTATATTAATTTATATTATACGAGTTTATATTTTTTTTAATTATTTTATAATGTTATTATTAAATTTATTTATATTATTTTGTTTAAATAAGTAAGTTATTAAATTTGGGAGCAAATGGTCACGACACATAATAAAATATAAAATAATATTATAACATGAATAAGTACTTACGAGGCTTTATTGTAAAGATTTGTCATTACACATTTATTTGCACACCGGTACACTAGACATCGGCTTTTTTTTATAGAATTAAATGTTATTATTGACTTATTAGGTATATTTATTTTAATATATTTTTTTTTATATTTGTTATATAAATATAAAAATATAAAATATAAATATAAAAATAATTTTAAAGTTATAATAATATATTAATATGTACATTGTATGATGCGTACCTCTAAGCTATAGTAAGAATATTACAATTATTATTATAATTTGAAAATATTTGTAATAAAATAATTACAATTAGTTACTATTTTATAGTTATTATTAATAACTTATTAGTAGCCAGTGGTGTAGCCAAGGGAGGGGGGGGGGCTAAGGGGGCTATAGCCTCCCCCATGAGCCGTGTTTATATGTATAATGTATCTTGACTATTTAATAGAATCAATGCTCGTTTTAATCAAAGGCTTATTGATGTTATGCCACTTAAAGGACTTATTCCGGCCAATTTAAATATGTATGACGATAAAAATATTATGAAAGCTGCTAAAAATATGTCCAAGATCTCCATGATGATACCTCATCTACAATCAGGGCTGACCTGTTCATATGGAGGCAACAATGGAGTCAAAATACTATTCCAAAACCGAATTCTGCTCTTGATTCACTCTCTCATCGCACCAATCCTCGACCTAACATTAAAATACTTTTACAATTTTTCGCCACGTTACCAGTTACCTCTTTCACTCCGGAAAGAACTTTTTCAGCACTTATTCGCTAAGTTAAATTTAACTAAATTTTTTTAAGAAGCACCATGTCGGAAAACAGACTGAATGGATTAGCTATGGCTAATATAAATAAAAAAGAGCAATTCCATGAAAGTGAAATAATAACTGAATTTGCCAAAAATTCGCCTAAGAGAATGCAGCTGTCAGAGTGGAGCAAGTGACTGAACACTGAAACCAAAATTATTATTATTATTATAAATTATATATTAATAAATATTTTTGAAACTATACTAAAATGCGTTTAGAAACTTGGTGGTAGATGGTGGGGGGGGGGTTAAGAGTGAATTCTCATATCCTCTCTTACCTTACTTATCCAAAAAAAGTGGTTAGCCCTCCCCCATTTAAAAATCCTGGCTACGCCACTGTTAGTACCTATGTACTTATTGAGAACATCCGACTATCCGAGTATAGGTATTTTCATATTTGGCTATTTATATTTCCGTTATGTGACTGTATAAGCGTTGTTTATTTGTACTGGTAATAATGGTATCTGAGGTAAATCAATACACATGAAATATTTTATTTTTAGAAGTTTTATATTTTAAAGATTTAATATTTTATGTTATTTTGATAAAAAAAAACTGAATAAAATTTGAAGAGAAAGGTTTAGACCAAATATTGTTGGTTCCTTAGTAGTACGATAGGGAGAAGTGGTAAAGTGAATAAGTCTAGGGGCGCCAAAACGCTAAATCCGTCACTGACTTGAACGGAAACAAGAATTTGAAGCTGCCGCTAGCTGATAATCGCGGTCCGTCGATTAAACCGATCTATTTATTTCCGTGAAATTGAACATAAAAGTGATTTATGGTATTTTTACACTATACTATTTTGTTATGTTATTACCAATAATTACAAAACAACTAGTATAAAATGTAAAATGTGGTTTTCCACAAATTATACCTAGTACATAATATACAAGTTAAGTTAATATTAAGTAAATTAATAAATTCTCGAACAAATTCACAAAAAGCTCAGAATTGTTTTATTTAATTTCGGGGTGAGGGGTTGAACACCCCCCCCCCCCAATACCTACGCCCATGGACCAGCCTTGGTAGTGTATTACGTTGTCGGGCGAATATCCCTGCACAGCCAACGGTCAACGGCCAGTAAAACATTACACCGCCGTTCGATACTTAACTTGCCACTAGCTTCCAGTCAAGGCCGTCTCAAAGAAAATCAAGGGGGGGGGGGTTGAATAATATGAAAAATTCTGACTACAATTTTTTTACTCAATGTGTGTAGTATAGTTAACTATATGTAGTCATATTTTTACTTTTTAACATGTATATATGTGTCAGTGTCGCACGTTCTTAAAATTTACAATTTAATTATATATATATATATATAAATATTTTATATTGTATAATAAGTAGTTATATAAATTTTACTCGTGTATACACTGTATTACGAAATATGTAATATTTGTTTTCTGTAAGTAAAATTAGGTCCTTATAGGCTATAATGAAACAAGTCCGACTGCCGAATGATGTTTTCGTGGTGGTGGTGGAGGGATGAGACCACTCAAGACCCTCCTTCGGGACAGCCCTGCTTCTTTTAAAATGTGTGTACCAAAGAGGTTATGTAGTCAAACCTATAAGCGCAAATCGTCTATTTTTTTCGATAGACCAAAAGCGCAAATTCATTTTGCGTTTTTGTACCTTAATAATGGGATAAAAGAAAAATTGCACCCGTTACACTATAAGTTTCATTTTAAGATTATTAATAATTATTACACATCGTAATGAAATATTTTGTCATATAGATGAAGAATCAAAAATTGTAATTTTCATAACCAAGAGCAATTTTATATACAGTTCATGTTCTACATAAATAAATGTACGTTCAAGTGGTGTATTGTATGTTGTCATTCAAAACAACTGCTATTTATGTCAAAATGTGGCATTTAATAAAAACATTATGTACTAACGAATTAAAACCTCAAAATATACTTATGGATTTTGAATTATCTGCTCATAATGATCATAAATGCTTATAATTTTGTGTATTTTTCCATATGCACAAATTAAATGTTGCCAGTTTCATCTAGCACAAGCTTGGTACAGACAAATTGGAAAATTGGAACTTAAAATTGAATATGATAAAAATGAATCAGAAATTTAAAATTGGTTAAAGTATTTTTTTGGATTAGCTTTTTTACCTTCCACTGAAATATCTGATGCGTTTTATGAACTATTTTCCATTCCTCTTGACAATGGACAATGGTTTTCTGATTATATTTTAGCAAATTTTTCTACAAATAAAAAAGTTAAAAAATATTTAAAGCTTGATAGTTGGAGCACATACGAGTAGAAGTGTATTAATTTTGAAAATAACGATAAACTTTATAATTGAGTTTTATTATAAGTCCAATAGTTTTTTTTTTTTTTGCCTTTGGTATAGGTACGAATTACAAATTGAAATGAACAATTCAAATATTCTTTCCAATATTTTCAAATTAAAATCGACGTCGGTAATTTGATGATAGTTTTGCATAATTTATTAATCAAAAGTACACAATGTTTATAATCCATAGAAACTTTTAAATTTCAAATTGGTCAACAAAAAATAATCGAATCGCCACGTCATAAAAATCTATTTATGTATCATGAGTTTTTGAAGATATGTTCAACACAAAACTAGGTAAATAAATATTTTTATAATTAATTGCACGATAGCAGAATGGTGCGGACTTGATACTATTATGATAAATAACATAATTATTGAGTTAAATAGGTACTCATATTGACATTATACTATTTATTTTTAATTTTCTTACGTTTACCCGACTCTTGCAATAAAACAATTAATTCCATGCAATTCATACTTAAAATAATTTTTTTTTTAGAAAATGTATTTTTTTTATCGTTCTTACATGAGATATTTTGTCGTATCATCAACCATAATTATAGTATACTTGAAAAAAACTGTGAAAAAGTTCATTTTTTCAGAAAGATATTTCTTAAATTTTCAAATAAAATAGTTAATATATGTATGAAAAATTGTATAGATTTATTTCTTATTAAAAATATAAATATCCGTAAATTTAATTTATGTATATTTTTACCATAAGTTCAATAGTTTATTGATTAATTTAAAAAAAACGACAAACTAACTCTGTTTTGCAATTTTTCAACCCCTTGGCGGCACATGAGGGGGTTAGTACAATGAACAAATTTAATTCAAATACCTTTCTTACATATAATAATGAAAAATATAAGGAGTAAGAAATAAAAATTTCTTTTTTCTTCATCTATAACTATGGGTCATCCTCTTATGTATATCAGTGCTTCCCAAACTTTTTCAACTAAGGCGCCCTTTTTGATCCAAGGTTTTTCCAGGGCGCCCTTCTCTAAGTCATAGCATGGCTAATCATAAGAAAAATGTTAGATCCGATAATATTTCATGACGGCGCGGCGCCCTTAGACATACATCGCGACGCACACATTGGGAACCTATGATGTATATAAATATTTGTTTTTAATAACTATAAAGTTGTTTAATAAAGTTAATACTCGTTTGTTCTAATCAAAAAAAAAAACCCAACATGGTAATTTTTTCATATTTACATTGTTTATTTACACTATTTACACTTATTTACATGACAGTAAAATATAATAAATATCATATTTTATCTCTGATTTTAGGATAAAATTAATATTTAAGTAAAGAACAACAAGAGGAATGTTCCTTAATTTTAAATTGTAGCACATCAATAACATTTAAGTAGAAATAATAAATAAATCATAGCACTACTATTTTCATATAAAAAAATATTTTAATTGTAATAGTAAATTATTTAAAAAAAAAAAATTACATATCAATAAATACTTAAGTAAAAACAATTAATAATATATAAAAATAATAAATAATACTTAAGTACAATTAATTAAATATTAATCAGTTTTCATTGTGCAAGTTAAAATCTGTGGTTAGGTTGGTGAAATTACCAAATCATAGATTGAGATCCTATTATTTTACCTAATTATTTTTTTGGCAATTTTTTATTTTGTAATGTTTTACCCGAGTTAATAGGTCGACTGAGACCTAATAGTGCTGCTTGAACATTTGGGAAAGTTTTGGGATCTATTCTTCGTCTAGGAACATTATTACCAAATTGTTGGGGAAAGTTGTTAACACTAGTCGATTGGACATTTGCTTGTGGTTGCTGAGGGACGTCAGTTTTCGTTTGAACAATAATTTTTTTTGATGAAACGTTAACAGTGGGCGATTGGACATTTACTTGAGGTATTGCAGTTGTTTGAATATTAGTCGGTTTTTGTGAAATATTAATATTGGATGATTGGGAATTTGAGTGTGGTATAGCAGTTGTTGTTTGAACAATAATTTGTTTTGGAGAAAGTTTAACACTGGGTGATTGAACATTTAATTGTTGTTTTCTTTGTTTTTTAACATTGACATTAGGTAATTGAACAGTTGCTAGTTGTTGCTGGGAAACATTAACAGCTGAGGATTGAATATTAGCTTGTTGGTTCAGCAATCGAAGTGGAATGTTAATACCAGGCTTATCTGTTTGTTTAACTTGAACATTGGTTGTACTTATATTAGACTGTAACTGTTGTACCATACCATGAGTATTGTTAGTATTACTTCCTAGAACTGATTGAAACTGCTGATCTTGTTCTAGTGATTTTACAGCAGATGGAATATTGTACTTTAATTCTTGTTGTTGATTATCCAAGTCATGTGTTACAACATTAAGTGGCAGTCGCTGTTGTTCAGTCAGGGGAACAAGCATGCTATTTATTAGATCATCTGTAAGACGTTCATTCCGTGGTTCCATTTGATACTGATTTTGAACGTCAATATCAGTTTTTTGAACTTCAGAATCTAGGGTATTTTGTAATTGAGATTGTTGAATATCATCTGTTAAATTATTGTTATCAAGTTTATGTTGTACATTTGTCACAGACGTTGGCAATGAAACATGTACACTATTCATCAACAGAGGTCTAATTTTATTTGGGGATTTAATGTTTTGTTGTGATTCTTGGGACAACTGTACATCAGTTTCTCTATCCTCTTTTTGGAATACATTTGAATTAGTTAGCTGAACACCTTTTTTGACAGGTACTTCTAAAGTATTTTGTACAGCAGATATCAGTCTTTTTGAAGATTTTGGTACTAACCTAACATTTTCTGATTGATTTTCAATATTTAATTTAGATTCATCATTAATAGTTGGGTTAGACGGTGGCTGTGTCAAATTCATTTTCAAAAAATCATTGTTCAAAAATGCTGAATTTAAAGAACAAAGAGGTTTTGATGACGTACCATTGTTTTTAATATGTTTGCTGTATAATAATTTAGACAAAGGTGAAGTTTCTCTTTGAGATCTCAAATTTTTTTCATTTTCCATTTGCTTTGAAACTCTCTTTGCTTGTTTTTTTTTTAGTTTATTTTGAAAATCTGATTCCCCAGAAATGCCTATTGTATATACTAAAGAGTCTAATATGCTTAAATACATTAAACGATTAAAATTGGTTGAAAATCCTTTTACTTTTTTGGATGAATTCGTATAATCCCTAAAAGAAAAAAATCATTAATTATATATAAAAAAATATAAAATCACACTCACTCCGTAATATCACATTTTAGGACAACACCAGTGATTAGTGAAGCCAATAGTATATAAGTAGTTGACCAAGAAAGATCCGAAATTTGCACTTTTTCCACTTGTAATTTCCATATTATTTTACTTAAAAATATGTTCCATAATATTACTTCACCGCAACCAGCTTAAAATAAATTTTTTAACAAAGTTGAATTAAAATTTATTAGTACAAAAATTATCAACACAAAAGATATTTTACCATATTAAAGCATGTTTTGTTAAAAATAATACACATTGTTTTTAATTTACCGATTCGCAACTCACATATAATTTAATACACTTATCAGTCCTAAGTTTCTATTTACAGTTTTTTAAGCATCAATATAATAGAAAATATAGTAATAAAAATATTGATTTCATTACGAAGAAACTGGTTAATTATTAATATAATTATTTTTTATTTTATAAAATATGTTTTAGCAATTTTTTTTAAACAATTATTCTTATAGAGCAGCCCTAAATTCTTAATATGTATTGAAACTTACAAGCTGATGCTAAAAATTCAGATTTTTCAGGATGGAATTCTAAACAAGAGATATAATCTTTGTGGCCCACCAAAAGTCTTTGACAATCACCATTCATTACATCATATATGCGTATAGTTTTGTCAGACGAACCAGATGCTAAAAGCGTTTGATTTGGATGAAATTTTAGAACCTAAAACACAATAAATTTGTAATTATAAATTGTAGCTATTTAAATATTATTTTAATAATTTTGTCTCACCAAAACATCATCAAGATGACCAGAATAAAATCTTAACGGTTGTTTATAATTTAAAAACCATAAACAGCTAATACCGTCACATAATCCAATGGCTAATTGTAAGGAATTTGAGCAAGTAGCAATACACCAAGTCTTCTGATCATGTCCACTATAAAATTGTGAATATAAATCATATATATATATAAGTTTTCGTGGAACTAAATTTATTGAATAATTATACATAATCCGAATTATTAAATAGTATATCCATTGATTGTAATAAGTTGGGTCGTAAGTAATAGTAGTCAAAAAAAGCAAAATATACACGAAAAAAATATAAAATATGCAAAAAAAAATATTTATTTATTAAAAATTAATAAATTTAGTTAGTAAATTCTAAAAACCTATAGTTAAAAAAATTGTATTATTGAAAACTAAAATATGGCCCATAACCGGTTGGGGCATTTGATATTTTATTGAACTGAAAAAATAATTTAAAATATATATTTTCATTATTTATGAAATAAGAAATAAATACGAGTATATCTGGTGTAATACATGTTAAGTTGTTGCATTGAACCACTAATATTTTCGTTAACTTTATGGTAAACAATAAAAAATAACAATAAATAACCACGAAAAATAATATCGAGTTTTGTATGATACACGTTTTCCGTGTTATTAGTGTTGTGTTATGTAATGTTATTTAAAATAAATTGGTTAAGAATGAAAAAAATTAATTTTTTTAGAAAATATTAAATATGCATACTAATATGCAAAAATCAATAAAAATCGATGAAATATACAATTTTTCTCTAAAATTAACGAAATATCCAAATATGCATTTTTAATTTTTTTAATTAAATTTTAATTTAATTTTAATTTTTTTTTAAATTCAACACTGTATAGCTCGGATTTTTAGCTTGGTCTGCTATAAATCGAGAACATACAAAACAATATGCAACCCCTATAACTTCTGAATCCTAGTAATAAGCTATGATGTAAAGTAATTAAGAATATACGTGTACCAATTTAAGAAAATTACCTAAATAGCACTAACAGTAATTGTAATAGATACATCATATTTTTATCACCAACATAATTGTTATATAATGCCATTAACTCATAAATTGTATGTAATAAATTATAATCACAAAATTGATTGCTTTTTTTTGTTATAATTTAATCTAATGTATGTACTCCTTAAATGTGAATAATTCTATTTTATATATATTTAACACTAATTATTGATTTATTTAACTCACTTATACACTTCTAAACAAAGTTTAGATTCTAAATCCCAAGCTCTGAATGTTTTATCACTAGATGCACTAAGAAGTACTTTAGTCTTAGATATTTCAGCTAAATCAAATATAGGTCCACCATGTCCACGTAAAATGAACGCTTTACTTTTTTCTAAACTATTAATATCATAAAATTCAATAACAGTCAAATTATTAGAGCATAAAAATATTATTACGATGAAATAATTTACCTTTCAACTAAATTTTTGTTACAATTGGAAGATAAGGAACTTTTTTCACTATTTTTGTTCACTATATTATCAAAATTATTTAAAATATCAAATGATTGCTTCAGAGATGTTGCTACATTGGATCTCTCCCATAGGTAAATTATGGAATCTAAAGAGCCAGCAACTACATGCCTATGGTCTGTCGTCAATAAAGTACATGATAATCTGCTGTAAATGAAAATACAATATTTTAAAATTTTAAACATGTATATAATTATAAAAGTAATAATTGTGTTCAAGAAATTTATTTTATTATTTTTATAATTTTAAATTTAAATTAAGGTCATTAAAACACGTACTTGTTACAATTTTTTAATATGATTTGTCTTGTTGTACACAAATGTGGATCTTTCTCAAAGTCTTGCAAATCAATTTTTGTTATATTTTCGGGTTTCAATAAAAGTGATGTTTTCTTAAAAATATAAATTTAATATTTTTATTATTTTAAAAAAAATATTATTGAAATACAAAGTAGTATATGGAAACTGTTTTAACTTACAAATCGTAAATCTTGGTCTAAGTTTTTACTCTTGATTCTAACATAATTTCGCAATGCAGTTTCTTCATCATAAAAGGAGCTATCAGAACTGTAAAACTCCGAAGAATCCTTAAATTCATAATTATTTATTATTCATATAAAAAAGAAATATTTAGTATGATCTTACTTCAGAAAAAATTTTACTCGAACAACTACTACTGCTTATACTGATATCGTTAAAATCATCAAAATTTATTTCATCGATTGATTCATATCCCGATGGCTTTTCCTGTTGATCTTGCACTTTTTCCTTATTTTTCTGCCCTTCATCTTTCATTTTGTCCTTTTTTTTCACTTCTTCCTGTCGCTTTTCTTCAATTTTTTCTTTCTTTTTCTTCTCTTCTTCATCTTTTTTATCTTCCGCTTCTTTTTTAAAAGAGGATGACTCTTTTTTCGCGTAAAATTCTTTACCATTTATTAAATAATACTGTTTAAAAAATAATTAAACATTAAAAAAACTTAACATCTATTGTCAATAAACTAAGTATACATTGTTAATAAACAAATAAAATTGTAGTGGTTTAGTAATTAGTGAACAATGATTTAATTGTTTAATTTGCATTAACATTCAATAAATGTATTTCATAATTGTATTTAATATTTAAAAATTATTTTCATCAGTTCATTAAACAGATTAATGCAAGATAAAACTCAACATTAACATGAATATTTATTGTAATTTAAATATTAACTTTCAGGTTATGATAGTGATATTTATTAATATAAATTATATTTATGGTTTATCTATTTAATTATAAAATTATTAATTTAATAATGGAAAATCAACTTATTATGACACTGAATTAGTATCAAAAATAGATCTGAATAAAAATTTATTACATTTTTAGTTTCAATTTTAAGTAAAGCATAAATATAATTACAAAATTATTTTCAACAGTTTTTCCAAATCGTAACAATATTCTTTCCTTGTTTCCTGGGTTAGCTTTGATGGATATGTTTCCTTGAATTGATTCTTCATTATTTTCACGTCTGCGTTTCTAAAAGTTAAAAATTTACAAAATTATAGTTCACGATTCCAAAATTAAAAAAAAGTTCAAAAACCACGTCTTTATGTACTAATATTACCGGGATGTCAAATTTAAACTATAGACATCAAACTACAAAAATAAATTACGAATTTTCTTGAAAAGTGCCTCAACTATAGTTTAAGCTTCAAAAAAAGATAAAAATTATTCATTAGTGTTTTTAAATTTATGTTTTACATTATAAGTGTGCCAAATTGAGTCTTGAAACTTTATAATGAATTATTTTAATTTCATTTTTGTTATTAAAAGTAAAAAATATATCATTCTTATCATTAGGATATTTGTTTTAAAAGGTATTGTTATAAAAATTATACATTTTTATTCTTTTATCGCAATACAAATATTTTAACACAAAACTCTTTAATTGATAAATAAATTACTTCCTAAAAATACAGTTCACTATCAGTAGCGACTCATGAGTTAATATTGTAGGGAGACTGAAAATTTAAATTATTTTAGTAATAAATTAGAAGCCAAGTGATTAAATTTCAATTGATTTTTTGTTTGAAACTATTAGACAATAAAAAATCCAAGATAGGGTCTTTTTGCATTTTCAAAAAAAATTTTTTAATGAACAATTACTTAATTTATTCAACATAAGAAAAATATTTAGTAAAATATACAAAATAGTAAATTACAATAATGGGATGATGCAACGGCGGCACTATATAATATATTTTTGTAAAGTGTGAGTACTATGTGCAAAATTGACCAATTGACTCACCAGAAAGTAGGTGATAATAATAATAAAATAACAAAATATGATGTGAAATAATAATAATTAATATAATTAGAGCTGGATTTAGAACAAGTGCCGTCCTAGGCCCTTTTAAATATGCCGCCCCTACCCCAAGAAAGCGTCTCATGGAGATTGATGTTTCACAATAGCACAATAAAATCTGTAAATCCATCAATGGGAAAATAAAAGCAAAACGAACTAAATAAATTAGTATGAATGGTTTCTAAATAATTTTTAGAAGTTAAAATTAAAATTACCTTGTGACTTTTATGTTTCGGCTTATTTGATGAAGATCGGTTAGCTTTGTTTTTCTTCCGTTTTATTTTTACATTACTCTAAAAATATAAAAAATTGATAAGAATCCACAGTCAGATGTATAATACTGATGTATTGGTATTTTAAACTTGAAATCAATATAAAACTATTACTCTCAAAAAAATGATTTTTAGTGAAAGAGATTATTTTATATTTCTAAATATGGATGATACAGTAATAGTATCTCATTTTTTAATAAGGTAGGTTTAAACTTCAATTAAAAATTATGAAATGCCTATAATATTCTTATACAAGTACTCTATATAGTGCAGTAGAATAATACATAACATGAGGAGGTAAAAAGAGTTTGAAATTTAATCTAGGTTGAATTTTTTTAGTTTTTTAAATCATTCGAAAAAATACAGGCCATCAACGTAATGATTAGAGTGATAGTTGAAATCAAATAGACACAAAAAAAAAAAATAACACATGGTAAAACCATTCCATTTAGAATCTAAATATATTAAAATATTATTATTAATGAAAGCAAAAAAAAATATATATATAGTTAAAGCATTAATGAACAATTTATACATATGTATTAAAGATATACTTGATTATTTCAACCAATTATAGTTTGTACATTACCAGGTACAATTCTCCTTAAATAATTAATAGATAGAATATTTTAATATGAAGGGATGCATCTTTAAATCGTAAGTTTCATATGATGTATGAAATTAATAATTTCTAATAGACATATTAAATGGATACAAAATTAAAAATATATAATATTAGATAAAGTAAGCTGAAGTTTAAACTTTGCAATTGATATGTATTATAACTAAAAACCGTATTTAATTGCATTAAGAACACACAAAATTGTATAATAATTTGTATAACTACACCAAAAAATATGTAAAAATTGAATAGTAAATTGCAATATAAAAATGCAAATTACATAAAATAAATTAAATAAAATTACTTTTTTTAATTCAAATTGATAATTTAATACATTTTCAAATTATGTTTATTAAAATTAAAAATATTAAATTATTACTTTAAATATATTAATCAATAAAAAATATATTTGTATAAAGAAAAATTATGTAATACATCTACATTAGTTATAGATTAGGTATATTTAAAACAATTCAATAAGGTAGGCATTATTGTAAATTAAAATCTGCTCTACTTGACATGACTTTATAAAAGATATCTTTAATATTTTTCAATTACATACAATAATTTATCATTCATTATTTTTTCTATTTAGACCAGGAATATTTGATGAAATATTATATATAAGTATTTTTGATTTGACTTCTTCCTTTTCAAATCCTTCAATATTCATTTATTTTTTTTTTTTTGCAATGTTTAAATATGCATTTTTTCTAGCCAACCTATCTTTATAGGTTGTCGAAAAGGCATCTCATAAACAGAGATACTTTATATAAACCTTGAAAAATTAAATTATTATATTGTCATCTCAAAAACAAAAATTACAAAAACACCACAGCAAAATTTTATATTCAAAATAATGAAACATGCCCTGGAGCACAAATAAGTTGAAGTTTTCTAACTATTGCTGATTAATTAATGAATGTTATCATAACACTTGTACGCCAGTACATGTTTACATATGCAAGTTCATATTTAATGGCTTACCATTTATTAATGACACCACTAAAAACATGCACGCCATTAGTATTTTAGTAAACTATAATTATTAATATCAGATAATACTGACGATAGAAAAAATTATGTATAAATATTGAATAATAGTGAATAATAATAATAATTTTACCAATGTCTTTACAGTACACCTAAAGATTATCTGCTCATCAGTAGATCATAATATAGCATTTCAATTCAATAAATTTAGCTGGGTTAAATATTTTATTAGTTTAAATACAACATTTAAATATTATAAAACATTTATAAAATGTGGAAAATTGCAAAAAATTGCATTTTAAAATTATATAGGCAGAATACAAAAAAGTATATATCGATTATATATTTAATCAGTACTTATTTATCTTAAATGCAAAAAAAGTTGCAATAACAATTCAATTCAGTCTTTAATAATTATAATGTTGCAGTTAAAATAAATAATCAACATTCAAAAATAATTAATTAAGCTTACCTTAATACTAGATTCTTCTAAATCATCACCTGAAGACAGTTCGATAGGCTATTATAAAAATAATGAAAATATTAAATATCAGCAAAAAATAAATGTATAAGATCATTACTTAATTTATTTTTAATTTATTAAAATCATGTTATTTCTTTTTAGTAATTGTACAATAGTAATCAGCCTAATCGTTAAATATTGAATGTAAAATTTTAGTTTATTAAAAATTAAAATTACTCTAGCATCATCTCATTCAAATTGGCTTGAATAAGGCTATTGATGACTAGAACTTTGATGTTCTTTACTTGTAGATGATTGTTGATCAAACAACTTATTGTTTAATTAATAACACAAATTTACTTAAATTAATATCACAATAATGTGTTAGTAAAACTTTCAAACTGAAT
The DNA here is from genome assembly GCF_003268045.1 of Sipha flava. NCBI lineage: Eukaryota > Metazoa > Arthropoda > Insecta > Hemiptera > Aphididae > Sipha > Sipha flava. The sequence goes on along the minus strand of NW_020273626.1, from coordinate 687,924 downwards.
CCTAGTCACTTTAAGTACTTCTACACTCTAAATAAGATTTAAAATCTTATACATCTGAATTGAATCATAATTTTTGTGAAAAAATTATATAAATAATTGTATTAACAAGTCTTAACATTTTTCAAAAATTTAGATAATACAACTAACTCTATCCAATAACAGAAATAAATCCTTCTATAATCTTCTACTATTTCATATTTTTAACAGTTCTAAAAAAATGTATATTTGTAATGCAAGTTTAGGCAACTTCAAGGTATACATTTCCTCTATTTTAAAAATAAAAATAAACAACAGTTTACTTACACTATTTTCATAATCAGAACACGCCAGATTTTTCTTCTTGTTTTGAGAAGGCTTTAATTCCTAAAAAAATGTATTTATTTTAATGTTCAATAAAAATAAGGAAATTTCAAATATATACATATCTGACTTTCAATTAATAAAATAATATACACTAACAAAGATTTTGAGAATAAAATATCTATATATTTATTTTATTTTGAAATAATTTGATTTAAAAATTTTAATAAATATTACCACAATTATGATTAAGTATTGAGAATAAAACATTAATAGTTAATTTTAATTATAAAATAAATCAAAATTTAAATTTAAGTATTCATGAAATTACTTTGTCATCATTTACCTGACATTTGCTTGAATGAGGTTCTTGAATTCTGGAAGTTAGAATTTCTTTACTTGTAGATGGTTGCTGATCATCACTACACTTTTTTGTTAAAAATAATTTTTATAATAATTTAATTAATTAGGATCGTCAAAATACTTATAAGCAAATAAAATAAATACATTTTTAGTACTATTTAAAGTATTTTTTTTTATTAGTAAAAATACAAGAAATATAGATAATAATGTTCTGATCAAATAAGTAAATGAGTAAACTTTTGTTATTTTTTCTATTGTATTAAACAAGTATAATTTTTAGAATTTATATTATATTACATTTTGTTGATAAAATTATTGAATTATATTAAATAAAAGATTTTTTTCATGAAGAATATAAGTGGTATTGATATAATTTCAACATTTTACTTATGTAAAGTGTATACAATTCAAAGTATTTACAACAAAGTTTCTCTATTATAGACAGTCTAAAACTTTATAAAAATTTAAGTTATCCAATAATTTAAATGAATAATTATTTTGTAAATCAATCCACATTAATTTATTATTGCTTCATACTTTAATAGAATTAGTATTTATTAAAGACAGTTAGTAAAAATAAATAAAATAGATATAATATTTTTGAAATGTTTTTAAACTTAACATAAAAAAAAATAAAAAATAGCGTATAATATATAAAAGAGTAAATTTTTCAAAAAATATTGTTTATATTTAATAGTAAAATATTTACTTACAATGTTTTCAGAATTAGAAGTTCTTTCAATTTTCATACTTTGAGATGCAATAAGCACCTAAAATTAAGATTTATAATACAATTTCATTGTAAATTTATAAAAATTAAAAATTACTCACATTATCTTCAAAATTAGTAGTATTTGTACTATTTTTCTGGTTTTGAGGTGAATTTAGTTCCTAAAAAAATTGAATCAAACATTTTAATACTTAATTTTTGGTTTATTTATTAATTATCAGAAATAGTATAATGAAGTGATTGGATTTCTTAGTAATTCTCAATAAAAATTCAAAGAGGTATTACAATGAAATTAAATGAAAACTTACTTTTTTGCTTAAAATTGTACTGGTGGAACCAAAATCGTTGGGAAGTTCACTATTATTCAATATCGGATGATTTGTCATAATTTTGTTATTTATATTTGATAAGGTTTTATTATAATATTTTTCATATATCATAAAAGGATCATTATTATTGGTAAAAATAACATCAAACCACTCTTGAAATACCTATAACAAATACATACACATACATACATATGTATTATATACAAAAAAATTATATTAAAATAAATTAAACTAGAAAAATATAACACATCCAAATATTTAAAAAAATATAAATATAATATTTAATAATTCAAAATAACAGTGATAAATACTTAAAAATATATGTGGAATACTATAAAATATATGAATTAAATGTATATATATAATATATAATTATTGGAATAGTAATTAACTTTATAGGTCAAAATGTATACTTAACCATAGTATAAAAATATTTTGCATAATAAAATGTATTAATTTATAAACTATGAATAATATAAATTTTTAACATTTATAATAATTGAACATCAAATATCTCAATGATCCACGTATAGTGCATAAGTTGGAACATAGTAAACCAATTAACTTAATCTAATCACATATATACATACATATATCTATTCATATATAAAAGGTGTTTCTTGATAAATTAAGAGTGTTTATTGTAAAAACTGAAGATGCAGGTGAGATGCTTTTAAAATACTTAGGAAAAATTGAACACTGCTGTAAAACTCCCAAATGTCAAACTCTTATCAAGTTATTTTTCTAAATTGTAAAAATTATATATATAGTGTTAAAAAATGTTATCTTCTAGTTGTAATAATTACAACTTACTCATTACAATACTAACTCATTATGTATTTTAATTATTGTAGTTTACAAATATACTCATAATAATAGATAACTCAAATTTGTTTTTACTTATAAAAAAAATTTAAGTTATGTAATTCAAAAAATATAAAAGTCCAATTCATTTTTACCTCCCTTGAAATTTGAGTTATCAAAACTAAATTAGTTAATAATTACTTACACTTTAACTATGATACAGAGTTATAATGTTTAATATACAATTTTGTTATGTAATACAAAGAAAATAAATGGTTTTACCATTTCAAAATTAAGTTAACTCTTATAAACTATTCCATAATATGACATTTAAATATACAAACCGATCTAATCGTATGATGATATTTAAAAAAATTGATAAGTTGATTGAAAAAGCCTGGAGAAACTTGATAAACAAATTTGCTTCCCCTAAATTTATAAATTAAAATCATCAATATAAAAGTACAAATTTAATTTATTATGAATAAAAGTTGTTATACCGGAGAGCTTTTAGACGAGATGGCAAAGTTTTTTGTTCTGTAACACTCTTTAACTCTTCAAGTAAGGCAGCACCTTTGGAGCTCATAAACAAATACTTAAATTTATTCAAAAATAAATGCAATTGTTGACGATTATGATCTGAATAAAGACATAAATAAAGGTGGCAAAACAATGGTAAACGAAAAGAAATCATAAAATTTTTTATAGCAGCAAAATTATTTTTTCGAACAAACCAATTTTCAAAACTAAAACAAAAAAGTTAGAAATTAAAAAAAAAATACATTTTCATGGTAATTGATATAATGTTTTACTTACGATTCAAATTCTTTTTGTGCTTCCATTATATTATTTTTGTCAAATTTTTTATTCAGTCCTATCGATCTAAAATTGTTTTCAATATATTTTGTGTTTATGAACTCTATAGCTGATTTGTCTGGAATAGTTGCATCATCAGTTTTTAATTTCTGAAAAAAAAACATAAAAATATATTAGGTTGTCAGGCAATTATTTAAACTTAAACATATTTTATAAAATTAAAAATTAAAAATGGTTATTTTAAAATATTTTGCCATCCTTATAAGATCTACAAAAAAAAAAAAATTCTAAGACAAATTTATCTTAGATAAAATAACTATGTTTTTAAATAGAGAATAAAAATAAATTATTATTATTAAAAATAATATTCATGTTGAAATATCAATAAAAAATTACAAAACTAATTTCATAGATTTAATTAAATACTATAGAAAATAACCATAGCCACATTAACATAAAATGGTAAACCAAAAAGCTTGGTTAAATAATTTCAATTATTTTTTATATATACTATATACATAAATCTGCTTAATAGTTTATCGTTGTTTTCAGATGTGTATTTAAGACTTAGTTGATCTGAGTAATATGTATTAATGTTATTTAATAAATAATAGCCTTGATAGTTCTACCAACTATTAGTAAATTCAATTAAAACAATTTTAAAATCAAAAAATATTAATGATCAACAAGTAAGGTCAAGTCATTTATATTATTTCATATTAATTTGTATTGTAATTTCACAAATATGCACCAACATTTTATTATACTTACATATAATTAGATAATACCAAGAAGTTTAACAATCATATGTTCCTGATGCATCACAATCATAACAAGGTGTTGCATCGAGATTTAAAATCTTTGGTTATCAGTGATCATTGGATGAAAAATGTAAGACTCTAAGCAGCAAATGAGGAGTAACGGTGAAGAAACAAAATCATGTCGGAGTCAACAGCCTAACAATTTGCAAGAGGGAAGAAAAAGTTAACTGTTGCTCCAAAATTTGTTTCAAACGAGCAGTAAGGGATCAGCAAATGAAGTAAACAGAAGGTATAAAGCAATTGAACAAATGAACAAGATGGAAAAAAAATTATTTACAGCAAAAACTCACCGAAATATTCCTCTGAAATCGGTAATATTCAACCGTTTCTCCGAACGATTCCCAGTTTAACAGTTTTTCAACGTAGTCCATTGCATCCATTTTCTCTGGCGCAGGTTGCTGTGTTGATGATGGTGGCGGTGGTGGTGGTGGTGGCGGCGGCGGTAGTTGTGATGATGTCTGCAATGGCGACGACAGTGGTGACTGCACTGGTCGCAAGGTGCCTGAGGGTCCGACGACGTTCTGCCACGACGTGGACGGCTCACAGTCAACCAATATTGACGACGATAACGGTTCGTTGGACTGTGGCGAGCATTCCATGTTTATATCGGGCGACGACATGTCGACAGTGGACACAATGTAGAGATTTCTAAAATGGTTGTGATGGCGACGACGGTGGAGATCGACTGCGGAGGTTAGCTACGGATGTGACAGCGGCGGAAATGACTGCTGAGATTAACGACGGTCGAGACGGACGCACGGCAGAACGGCGAGGGGCGAATGCCGAGCAAAGTTAACGGAAAAACGAAAACTGAGTTGCTCATGTCTCCGAGGAACGTTACCGCGCGAACGATCCAATGACGACGCGTCGCGGATGGGTGGTGGTAACTTATCACGGTTTCTCCAAAACGTAACGTCCGACGATCCGTTGGCGACGATCAATGACGACTGTTGCCTCGTCTCGCTATCAACAATTTGCCTCCACTCGAGTACTCGATCGTTTTTTTTTTTCATATATCATCTCATCTGGCACATTTACCCACCAATACATGTTGCACAGTACTCGTTTATAATAAGTTTGTTTAAAAAGAATAATAGTATAGACAATACTTATATTAAAATACAAATATTAAAATTTATTTTAGATCAACACCTATATTCTGTATGCATTCAATAGCCTTTGGAGTTACGTTTATTAAGTCCTCGGGTGTTCATTGAATAAGCTATTTTATATTATGTACATATAATGTGATACATATTACAATTTTTATTAATATTTTACATCAAATATATACCTCTTATCTCAGACCGATGAATATATAATAATATGTATCATACACATTACTACACATTATAGTAATGTGATTTTTGAAAACCAACGAAATGGAAATTAATTTGTATTTTATTTTTATTTCAATATTTGTCAGTACGGCTCAAAGGTATATTAAAAATGTTAAGAATGTAACTTTCCAATTTGTTCTTGTTATTGACAAACATTTGTCTTATTTTTGTTTTATGATACCATTATCACGGGTTCGAAGAAACGCCGTTGATAAGCAAACAAAAACAATCACTGGCGCCCGGACGCACAAGGGAGCGCGTACTGCGTGCTCGTCGTTCGGCGCCGGTGGTAGCAGCGACCCATATCCGATCGGTAATATTGGTTGCCTCCAACCGGCATACCACATTTCGGTTTAAAACATTGGTTAAAAACAAGCGTATCTGTTCTCGAACGCTGTAACCCTCTTCATTACCCTTCCAGACTGGTTGCTATCACGGTTCGCGGCGGCGTTTGTTTATGTCCGTCTAATCGGAGCGTTGTTTTTGGATTTTTTTTAATTTCACCGTTGTGTCGTTTTCTCCTTTACCGCAAATGCGTTAGCCACACTAGCGTCGCGTAAATCGTTACGGATTTATTATAATAATTACGATCGCATTCAGACGGGCGCGCGCCCCGTACATGCGAAATAATAATAACAACACAAAAGCGTTCCCTCTTCCGTCCTCCGACTCCTCCCGGTCATCAACGCCACAGTCGGACCGACTGTAGTTATCAACGCGATGTCTTTCTGGCGATAAAATTAAACAAATATTCATCATTTGCAACGATATTTTTTGATCGTTCTAGTCCTTGTTAACTGTTTTTAATACTAATATTAGCGATACGGTTGTTGCGTTTCGAACAATATTCCAGTGATTTTGCTCGCAACTTATCGCAGCTTGACCAGTCGCATGCAAACACGCATGTTCACCGTGTTCGAATCGTGAGATATGCAATTGTCAACAACGCCATCAACACTGGTCCGAACGTACACACGCCAACAGTAATAACGTCCATTACTAGACTACACCAACGACTGCATTGACGCTGTCACTCCTGACATAACGGTAAGTACATCATTTTTACTACAATCCAGAAGTGGCTTAACTATAGTGACTTGCTTTTTAACCTTTAGAGTTAAGCTTCCAGTTTTCCCTTACTCCTGCAAGCTGTCCTTTGCTTCACATTCAATAAAAATAATTATTATTGTATTGTATTTTTGAAATTTTTTCATTTCAGAACAAAACTAGCATTAACTCTTAAAATGGCTGTACATGGATCTACACCAAAACGTAAAGAAATTTACAAACATGAAGCTCCTTGGCCATTGTACAGTATGAACTGGTCAGTACGACCCGACAAGCGATTTCGGTAAGTAATTATAATTTGTCAATGCAAGTTTCGTCAACCTTGTTTATTAAGTTCTTTTAAAATTATACTGTAGATTAGCCATTGGAAGTTTTGTGGAGGAGTACAATAATAAAGTACAAATTGTATCGTTGGATGAAGAAGTATCAGAATTCAGTCCTAAAAGCACATTTGACCATCCTTATCCAACAACAAAAATTATGTGGATTCCTGATAGTGTATGTTCTTTATTTTATTTGTTATATTAAAACTTAATGTTTATAATTATTTTATTTTATGAATTATAATATTTTAGAAAGGAGTCTTTCCTGATTTGCTTGCTACGAGTGGGGATTATTTGCGAATTTGGAGAGCAGGTGAACCAGAAACAAGACTTGAATGCATTCTTAATAATGTTAGTATTTACTTATTTACTTTATCTATAATAGTTATAGCAATTCTTCGTTGTATTTTCATTAAAACTGAAGAAACTATCTTATATATGACCTACCACTACTTTATATTTTGTATTGTATGGTTTTATATAATATATGAATTATTATATAAAAAATATAATAAAAATTATTTTTTCCAAAGTTAATTAACTAACATTTGCATTAGAGACCAAGGTGTATAAAATCATGAAGAAATTAACAAATAAAATAATAAGTATCTATTAATGGGTAGTTCTAGTAATTAATATTTGAGGAAAAAATAATTAGGTGTGTTGCAAAAGTTTAATTACTTATTATTTTCTTATTTAAATTGTTTTAATATTGCACTGAAATTTTGTTGAAAATAATGTTTTCCATATTTTTCAAATGTTTTAACATAATAATATATATTTTTATAAACTTCATAAATGTATTAAAATATAATGTAACTTATTATCGTATCTATAATGAGTTGTAGAAAGCGAAGATACACAGATTTATCACAAATCTATCAATACATTAAATTAAATTATTGTTACCCAAATATAAATAAGTATATTTTAAATAAATAAAAAAAGATAAGTTAATACTGTAAATATGTAAATCCATGAGTTATAGTCACCAATTTATAACTAAAATAAAATTTTATTATTTGTAACTAAATTCTATAGTTATCATTATAAAAAACCCTTCTTTGATACTTGTGTTTGACCAATTTTTAGTTTGTGCTTGAATATGATTTTGTGTTTACATAATGATCAGTGCTTACTAAATAATTAAAAAAAAAAAAAAAATAATAGATTTTGTGTATGACTAGCTGCAAAAAATTATTTATAAATATCTCTTAATTCTATATTTATAGTTGCCTCTGCTACAAAAATAATTTTTTTCCACATATTTTATGATTTTAATATACATTTTAATGTTTTTTATATCTTTATTTAACATTATTTTATTTTATAAAAATGATTCAACAATAAATGAAAACTTGATATAAATTATTCTTAAATGTTAATATAGTAGCATTAAAAAAAAAAAATCTTCAGAAGTTTCAAATTATTTATTCATTCAAAATATTATATCAATAATAATATTACATGTCAATAAATTATTTGTTAAAAGTGAACAAAAAATGTATGTGTATATATATATATATAAATTTATATAAAAAAAAAAAATTTCTAACTATTCAGTAAATACATATTAGTACTAAGTAAATCACACGTGTTATGATGTATTTACTGATAGATTATATCAAGGGCGTACCCAAGGTAGGAGGGGGGTGTTTGGGTTCGGATCCTCCCATTGAAATTTCTACGTACTCAACGATTTAATAGTAAATAGTATAGTAATAGTATATAATGTATTTTAATTTCCTATTATCTTCAATATACAAATTTTATAGATTATATAATATACCTATAATGTATAAATCATACTATAGTATATTAACAGTAATTTGTTGGTATTGAGTTAAACTATAATTATAATTGGAGAACAGATAAAATAAAAATTTTGGACCCCCCCTCCTCTAAATAATTCCTATGTACGCTCCTGGATCATATATTATATTTTAATTTAAATTAAAATTAATTACTTTTGAAAACTAACATTTTTTAAAACTAAATTCTGTTAATTTTTATTTAAATAGGATAACTTATAATATAACATTAGGTTAATTATATCCATATTGTATTATTTACAGAATAAAAACTCAGACTTTTGTGCTCCATTGACATCATTTGACTGGAATGAAGTTGATCCTAACTTAATTGGTACATCAAGTATTGATACTACTTGTACAATTTGGGGTCTTGAAACAACCCAGGTATTTTTACCATACTAAATATATATTTCCTAGTGATGGATTCAGATAATTTAATTAAATTTTATTATAGATTGTTGGGCGAATAAATTCTGTTGCTGGTCATGTAAAAACTCAATTAATTGCTCATGATAAAGAAGTATATGATATAGCTTTTAGTCGTGCCGGAGGTGGCCGAGATATGTTTGCTTCAGTTGGTAAGAAAATACAAAAAATTCTTACTTTTATTAATAATATTAATTACATTACTATGTAAATTATAATTTATTGATTAGGAGCTGATGGTTCAGTAAGAATGTTTGATCTACGGCATTTAGAGCATTCTACTATAATTTATGAAGATCCTCAGCACTCTCCATTACTTAGGCTTGCTTGGAACAAGCAAGATCCTAATTACCTTGCCACTGTAGCAATGGATGCTTGTGAAGTAAATAATAGTTTTTGATTTATTTACTTATTTACATAAATTATATTTGTATTGTTTTAAGGTCATTATATTAGATGTCAGAGTTCCTTGTACTCCTGTCGCTAGATTAAACAACCATAGAGCCTGTGTTAACGGAATCGCATGGGCTCCTCATTCATCTTGTCATATATGCACTGCAGGTATGTTTTTATGCGTAATTATTTCTTTATTTTATTAAATCTATAATATTACCAACTTAATTTTATTTTTTTAGGTGATGATCATCAAGCCTTGATATGGGATATACAACAAATGCCAAGAGCCATAGAAGATCCTATTTTAGCATATACTGCTGCAGAAGGTGAAATTAATCAAATTCAATGGGGTGCCACTCAGCCAGATTGGATCGCCATTTGTTATAACAAATCTTTAGAAATTTTGAGAGTGTAGTAATACTATTGGACTGTTGTAAACACATTATAGTTTTATTTTTTTAAATTTTCTTACATTCTTTACTTCAATATATACTCATTAATGCATATTTTGTTTACAAAAAAAAAAAAAAAAAACGTAAAGATTTTTATTTGTTTTTAATGATTTATTAGAGACCGTGATTTATTTTTATTTTGCTCATTTTTTTCTCTTAATTTTACTATTTTAGTTATTTTTACAACATTGTCCAATATTTTAGTATAAAATGTAAATAATTAGTTTTTTGTCAGTAGAAAAATCTGTAGCTTGTATACATAACAAAGAAGAATACTCATAGTAAAAATGTATATTTTAGAAATTTTTTGTATTTGCTGTAAACCAGAATAAAATCCGGTATTATCATAAAATTATTTTTATTTAACTATTTTAAGATGACTTTGTGATGTATTAAACATTTATGTTTAAGTTTATTTTACACAATTATTAACTCATGAAATATAAATATTTACCAAATACAATATGTATATAAAAACTTTATAATTCATTTTTATATTAATACACAATTTGCAAGTGCAATGTTAAATTAAACTACCTACTATTAGATTAATTATTAAATAATTATTAACCTAACATGTACATTTTTAACATTTATTATATTCATTATAAATTACATTAATATTGTATATTCATTAACTAGGCATCATAAAATAATACAAATTATAATTATAAAATATTTTTTACAATATTTATTAGCACTCTACATTAGATATTTAATTTTATTTGATGTTAATTATTGTACAATCTGAACAATTTTATAATTATTCTCTTGAAAATTATATTAGATTTTAAATATAAAATGTAAAGCAATAAAATTAATAACGATTAGATTATTTTAAAATCCATTAAAATATTGTTGGAATCATCTTTTAATACTTTTTTTAAATTAAAGCATATTAGACTATAGTTATAATACTTACATATTTTGTATTAAAAATACATAGATTTCAATTGTAAATGTATGATTTTTTTTTAATTCTACTTTGAATAATATAAAGTACTAAATTATGTTACTTTGATAAAAAAAAACCTATTTCATTATTAATTTAATATGCTTAAAATAAATTTGAATATTTTGAAAAAACAAAAAAATATTTTACATAAAATTAATAATATTATATATGTACATTGAAGTTTATGAATATATTAATACTTTATAAATAATAATTAATTATATCTAAACATTTATTAACTATACTATATTATAATACAGCATAAACATATAAAAAAAATTATATTGTACTGTTATTATTATTCTTAATCCATGTAATAACTTGAATATTTTTCATAAATATTTTTAAATAATGATAATAAATGATAAATAAGCACACAGATAAATTATGATAAAATGTTTTCAAATATTTTAATTTAGTGCTTAACATATAGATTAATTGTCACAATATTTTTTTTCATAACAACTTTCCCTAATTATTAATTAAATTGATGTTTTAATTGCCATGATTCTTATTCTGACTTTCAATTTAAATATGTTTATTGATCATTAAGAATTAGTAACAAATAAATTTTAATAATAAAACTTTTTCCTTTAACATTTAATAACCAAATTATATACTTATATTTTATGATATTCCTATCATCTATTGCATAATTCTAACAAACCAAAAACTTTAAGGTATCTTAAGTTTAAATTAAATTACTTGCTTATTATCTTAGTGGTCAATGAATAATTAGTTCAAATATTTTACTTATTGTGTACAGTGTTGTACAATGGTACCATTTTAGCAACCGGTCTTAGCTTTTCGAATTTCATTGAATTTGCCGAATACCTTTTTAAAAATAATATAAATTACAGAATTGACGTAGAAATATTTTTAATTTTCTAAGAGCAATTTCCACAAGAATATAATAGTCTTATTCATACTTTTTGGTCTTCATGGTATTGATCGTATTTAGGTTTATAGGTACTATTTCTATATTTTTTTATTTTTAAGCATGTCTCAATTCATTGTTAAAAATCTTCTTCATCGTACGGTAAAAAATATCTAGTAGATGACAAAAATAATTATATAAATAAAAATACAGCATTAATTATGAGGATCAGCGGTAGTTTGTAGGGTATTACATTACGAGCAAGTAGCCCATTCGTAAAGCGACCCTCGCCCGATCATTATTATTGTCAGTATTTATCTAACTGACGGTATAGTTCTTGAACGATTGGTCATAGGTATGCACAGACATCTTTTTTATAATATGCAAAAGGCTGCCTGTTTTCCCCCTCCACTAACTGGAGGTTATTTAAAGTGTTCAAAATGCTGGTAAAATTATGCACATAATGTCTGAATAACCGTTTAATTCAAAATTTAAATTTTTTCCTTAAATAAAAATAACTGATTAGCCAATTCTTAATTGTCATCACTGTCTTCGTAATTAAACAGAAAATAAAAATTAAATATATTACCCAAACCATTTCAAATGTTACATATAAGTGAACACTTTTAAATAAGTTTTTTATTACACTTATTATAATATAAAAATCAAACTAGCAAATATTTGAGTTTAAATTTAATATTATACGATCGAGTATTATTTATTGATGTAAATTAATCATTTTTTTTGGTGCATAAAAAAAAATGAAACAACAATTGATAAATAAATTATGGACATTCGGATTGGCCACCAAGGTTATATTCAAATATAGACTATTAAATATAGAAAATTATAATATGGAAAAATATTGCTTCAATCAACAAGAAGTAGGTATAACTATTACGAACTAATGACCTAGGTACTTTAATTTAATTGAATGATCGAAAAATTTTAAGTTTCACATTCACATGTGTACTTAAGTTCAGTGGCTACTTTTTAAATTTTTTCTGGGGAGGGATCTTTTTACATTATCTTATAATATGTGAAGACAAAAAATGTTTAACCCATTAATAATTTAACACTTAGTCTTAAAATTTAATTAATATACTAACAAAAGAAAATTAACACAATTAGTTACAAGACAAAATATTTAAAATATAAAATATATATCACAATCTAAACGCGTGACTTAGAAGGAAGGTCCAGACCCCACCCCGTAAAACCACCACTGTTTAAGTTATAAGTTACAACAGAACTTATGGTTTTTTATATAAGCATAAGTAAAAATAGGTTCGCCATGTAAGTTTCACCATTAGTATTTCGTACATTTTCACAAAATAATGATTTTTCGATCTCAAAAACATATTATGTTTACGAGTTTTTTTAATGTTTTTCTTTGGAACTTTGAACGATAATACATTTTATTCAATCTTTATTACTTTTGGTACCTATGATAAACTAATGTTCGGTTAAATATTAAGTAAAAAATAAAATTATAATTTAATGTAAGACTATTTGACATATCATATATGGTAACTTTGTTTAGCGGGTAGATGACAACATAATATGAATGTAACAAAAATATAAAATTAACATGAATACAAAAAAATTAATTTTATTGTTGACGAATTTAAATTATGTTACTAATGAAGAATAATAAAAAATCTTGTGGATTATCGATATTTGATAATCTAATGCCTCAAATGGTATTCTATCGTAAACATAATTATTTTTTTTTTCAATAAAATTAGTCTTGTCAGTTTCTTTCTGTTTGCCCGGCTACACCTCTGTTGCCTCCACTTTGTACAGCTGCTACAAGCCGTTACCTATATTATTAAAGTTTCCTCAGAACTGAGGACCATTACGAATTTACTTGATAACCTTACACTTTATATCAGTTATGTATCATATGTAAGACATTTATACATATTTTCCTTACAAACCTTTACGCTCCTCACTGTTAATATAATATATGTATATTTTTACCACTTTTTAAATGTTTGCAGCCCTGTAGCGTGCTGGGCGTTGTTTGCCAGTACTACATAAATGTTTGTTTTAACTTATAAATCTAAGTCTAATGGGGTAAGTTCAATAATTAAGTCGTACAGAATACTTTTACAGTATTCAGTGTCGCATTTAAACATATTGCGCCTCGGTGCAAAAAAAAAAAATTGGCGCCCCTCTAAGGGGCCTACCCACGGAAAATATAGGAAATAGATCCTTATGAACCTTGTCGATAGGTATTTTAAAATCAATGCTATTTTTGTGTAGTCGGCACGCCACCGCACGCCGCACTCAATAACATAATAGGTACCTAAGCCGTATTATTATAAATAACTTGTTTATTGATATTATCACAACAAATTTGGGAACTACTATTAGGTATATTAATAATATTCTGGATCGCTGATAGCTATATTGCTATAAATACATTAGTTCATAGTTGTTTAAATTCCAAACAGCATAATACATTAACATTAATTTATGATGTTGTTATTAAAAACAAAAAAAAAATAACTTCAAAATAGTTTTAAAAGTTCAATAATTCACAAGTGAGCAAATTTCCGACCACAAAATGTTTGCGCGCCCAAAAAACTGGCGCCCGGGGCAGTTGTAGCCAGTACCCCCCCCCCTCTTAAATGTGGCCCTGACAGTATTTAATATTATATTTAACACTTAGATAAAAATTAGCAAAGACAATATTAACAGGAAAATGACAATCGTTAGCGGGGTGTTTGTACTAAACGGCTGGACACGTCTGAAATTGGTGTTGACCCGGTCCATCTCCTTTTATATGTTGGTGAATGGCCCCCCTTCAGCTGTTCCACAAGATGTGTCACGTCCGTGTATCCGTCGTTCGATTGTTTTAGCGTGCGATATACATATACATACCCATATACATACCTACACACATATATTTTTATTTAAATGTGAATCATGGAATATTAACATCGTTCGGTAAAAGGAGTGACTCACACGCTTACACGTGCACACTATGGTTTTCTGAGAATTAAAATCTTTTAATTATGTGAAGCGCTAAAATGCGTCTTCCCATGTACATTCTTATTTTGTATTGTTAGCGTTTGTCATATACATATCGTTCGATTTCTACGTGTTACATTTTATTTTAATTAGTAATATGTGACATATTACAGTCCTATGACAGTAGAAAAAAAATCATATTTTCTTATCTTCCTAAAATAAAATCCTTTCATTAATTATTTATCTTTATCTAAAAAAAAAAAAAATCAATATTTATTTTTAAAAAACATCTTTTATTTCACGTTAAAGTGGGTATTGTTTATTTGTGTGGATAATATTACGAGTATTATAATGCTGTTTTTGTTGAAACTATTATTTTCTGATGTATTAAATATTATCTGTATATTATTTCTATTATGATGTACAGTGGCGTATATTCAATTTTTTCTGGGGGAGGTCCACAGTTTATATATAATTAATATAAACTATATAGGTATTATATTGTAATAGTTACGTCCTTATGCAGTTTTTGGAGAAGGTTGAACTAAATATATAATGTAATAATCGTATAGTCTTATGTAATATTATATATATATACCTATATGTTGTATTTAGCACTATATATTATAAAGTATAGTTATAAAATAAATTCCAGTCGTCTTGATTTCTTGGCCAACTCCTCTATTAAAGCGCGCCCGTAGGTTAAAATCTCACCCGGGGCAAGATTAAAATTCTAAGGGCCAAAGCAATGTGTATCTAAAAATAGATGAGAAGAAAATCAAATATCATAGAAATCAGTACTCGGGAGAATTTATAGTCTTAACCGATATGCAATCATGTGTAAAAACTGTACACTAATAAATACGTTCAAGATTATACATTTTAGATTATCTAAAAATATAATAAATTTTACTAAAATTCATAAATGAATCTCAATAAAATTATGTTATAATTAATATGCGTGATATTAAATTAACAATAGTTTTGAAACAAAAATTCTCAGTAGGGGCAATGGCCCCTTTTGCCCCCCCCTGCGGGCGCGCATGCCTCTATCACTTTATCAACAATAACTTCAACTTTCAACTTCCCTGTGAATGTTTAACATAGCCAATTCTGCAAATATGTAAGAATTTTAGTTTATTTTTTATTTATTTATTTTTTTTTTTTAGAGGTTCTGGGGGGTTCAATTCCCCTGGACACCCCCTCCCCCTGTAAATACGCCACTTATCATTCATCGATATGTAAAACAATTCCTTACAATGTGTAATTAGGATAATTTGTTGGGGAAACTATATTGCCCAACATTAAAATACAACACATGTGTACAGAGCATACATACGGGGGGGGGGGGTGTTCAAACCCCCCCAGGGCCAAAAAAAAAATTGTTTTATTATTGATGACGTGTAACATATTCGTAGTTTCATTATTACGCTTTGAACTTAAAATATACAACTATGCAAATATTATTATAATTAAATAATTATATTGATAGGTATTTGAAAAATTTTGTTAACTATGCTGTTTTTATATTCCAATAACTATTAATTTACTGTTATGTAAAAGTAAACTGTAAATTGATAAAAATGTTGTATAAAATAATATTTATTTATAGCAGTTATTTATCTTATTTATCTGTGCAACGAAAAAAAAAAGATAACGATTATTTTTGTTAAACCCCCCCCCCCCCCCCCGAGCAAAATTGAATGTATGCCACTGCATGTGTAGACACGACTTGCCGACGCGAACACCAGTTCACTAAAGTTATATAATAAAAAAATGCGTCAGTATTGGAAATAATATAAGTATAAGTATAACAAGTTCATAAAATCTATACAAATAAAGTAGTTTGTGTTTCGTGTGTCGTAAGTGTGGATAGTGGGTAACTACATGTATATTTTTTATGAGCGTATGTTGTAAATTATTAATTGTTGTATAATAACCAGATTTATTTTCGAAATAATTACCCAAACACACAATATTATTAATTATATAAAAGTTAGTATTTATAATCAATGATATAGTATAGATACTGCGAGAACGGGAAATAGAAAAAAACACGAGTATATTTTATTTTTGCTTGCGGTACAATAATTAACAATTAATATCGATTCGTCTTGCTGTTGTAATAATAATAATTAGACATAATTATAAAGTAAATTATTTAAAAAATTTTATTTTACTAATAATTAAAAATAATTTAATGTGTTTTATGGAAATATTGGATTAACATACCTAATATACAAAGGCTAAATAAAAAATAAAAATAACATACCTATAGGTTACTGATTTTTTTTTTCACTTGACATTTTATTAGTTTTAATATTGTCCATTATTAAAAGATTGCTATCACAGTACAATGTAACTGTTGTTATCATTAACACAATGACAATTTTAAAGCATCTATTAGGATTTAGCCATTTATTTAAACCATAAATAAATGAAAATTTGTGAAATTAAAATGACTGAAATTATTAAATGTTTATTATCTTGTATTTTTGTTTTAAAAAATAAATTACCTATATAGGCATCCAAATTCATAAATATTTACTTATAAAATAGTCAATTATGTGTTTTTTTTTTTTACCTACACTTATTGAATGAAATACATTAAATAAATTAGATACTTAATTGAACATTTTAGTTAAAATACAAATGATATATTGAATTCTATTGCAATAAATATTAATAATTACTATGTCATAATAATAGACACTATTGTATAAATTGCATACAACAAGTGATGGTAGATATGTACTTGCGGATTCAAAAAAAAATAATGGATTTCTATCTGATGAAGCTCAGAACATATTGACTCTACTTTTAATAAATCATCTATTCCAGGAGCAGAGCAAGTTTGAATAAAACATATTTATTTATTATATTTAAAATATTTAAATTGTTGATTTTTCAAAATATTACAGAGGTAATGAATTATTTTTTCGAAAATTATCTGATTTGATAGTGCAAATATTTCCTAAAGAGCATAAGGTAATAAATCAATATTTACTCAGTACTTTCTTATAGATAAAATTAATTTTACCTCAGATAAATAGTTTTCATTTTGATTTTGAATTTAGAGTGTTTACTTGATACCAGCAAGCTCAGAGAGACCAACTCATGCTAAAGGAAAACTTATAAAGGTGGAAGAATGTATCTAGGCGTTTAAGGGCAGTTAGTGCTATAAGTTCTGTTTGAGTTGTAAAGAATTTACAACTATCAGCTACAGATATTTCATTTTCTGGTATTTAAAATTTAATGTAAATAAATAATCGTTATTTTTATAACTTATTGATAATATATATTTTAAATTGTACATGCTATAGAAGATACAGTGGCTATTAAACGATGGTTGGCAAATTAAGAGTTGACAGAAAATTTTGATATTATTAGCTGCGGAAACATGAAATTTTAGGGTCTAGCAATCAATATTTAGCAGACTTTTTTGAATCTTGGCCTGCACTTCAGTGTCCGAATGGTTATAAATTGGTATGTTTATTAGGTTATTCTGATATAAGAAATGCTATAGAATATTTTATTGACTTTTAAAAGCTTACAGTTAAACACAACTGATGAAATTAAATGGTCTACTAACATTAATGCTTCCCTAAAATTAACAATCTACAACATATATGTTTATTGCTATTATTGTAAATTATATTTTATTCTTGTACAGCACTCCGTGTTCGCTGTGATGTTCTTTAATCAACTAAGTCCTACTAGCTTTTTAAAATGTTTTTATGTAGGCCCAATAAACATATTTAAAGCATATACAATTTTTAAATGCTCTGCATTATCAAAAATCATGATTTGAGCTTAATATGTTTATATTATTTAATTAATATTTTAGTATAAAATAATATTTTATTCATTATTAATTTATTTTACTAATAACTATGTCTTAAATTAAATTTTTTTTTTTTTATGTTTGAGTTGAAGTGGGAAAATCCTATTTTAATTTTTAAGCATAGTTTTACTTTGTTAATGAATATCTGGGTTATAATCAAATTATATCCATATATCACCTATACATATTTTTTATTTATATTTATATTATTTGTTTTACTATATCAGTATATTTTACTATATTAGTATTTAGTAATGTATCAACATAGTAAGTAAAATATTATGATTGAGTATCATTGTATTATTATTGTTAGTATTGTTGCATATTTTGTATGAATAGTTATTGTAATTATTATTATTTTATATTTAAAAACAGTAAATGTTTTAAAATTACTTTTAAATGTTTATTAGATTCCAACAAAAACATTGATGAAAAATATTTTACCTACTGGAAAAAATAAATATTGGAACCCTTCATTGTTAGAATCTTCTTCTGCATTCATTTATATTTGCACTGTACGTTTCTGATTTAAAATTAGTTTATGAATAAATGCATCCTAATATTAATGTTGAATTTATTTAGAATCTGATTGGTCTTCAAGAAGATATTGATAAGAAGCGTTTAAAATATAGTCAATATGAAGCTACAATCCAGCCTTATATAATCTTTGTTGGAAAAGATTTCAGCTCCATTGATTCTTGTTACATCAGAGTAAATAAAAAGTTATGGTGTTTTGACTGTCCTCTAAAAGCACTTGAAATTTGTTTTAAGTCATGTTTTGTATTTAATTGTGCTTATCCTATTGAAAGTTATGAGACTCTTGGCTTATAATTCAACAACACTTATTTAAATTGTTCACCAAATATGATAAATCAACTTCTATAACTACTTTTATCACAGCTAATTTTAATACATAATTATTACCTTTTATATTTTGATTTTAATTTAATTTTTATTGTTTAAGAATAGGGAATTCTTAACCTATTATATTTATATCAACAAAAGGCGTAAATAGTTATATAACAATTAGTATATTATTACTACTATTATTTTTTAAATTTTAATAAGTTTAAATAAACTTTATTATGTGTTTATATTCCATCTGTTCATTAAAATGTCTTAAAATTAACCAACTTATTTTGCATTTAAAAATATATCATCACAATGGTAGGTACTCATTATATACATGTAGGCAAGACTGTTGTGTGACAGATGTTCAAAGATCTGATAAATTTAGAAAACATTTAATGAAATTTCATACTTCTCCAGTAACTACTACCTGTATAGAAATAAATAATATAGGTACTTCATTAATAGAATCTGATACCATTGATAATAATTTATCTGAACATGAGCAAATGCTGATTATTTTATAATTTATTGTATACATTATATTATATTGTTATTTATTTTAATTAATTATGTATTTTTGTGACATTAAATAAAACAAAATTATACCCAACCAAAGAGTTAAATTATTTACCTTCTAGATTTAATGAAAATATACACTTATATGCATAAGTTTAGATACATGTACACATGCAAGTAAGATACCACAACCAAAATGTTGGTTTCATGATGTTATTTATACAATATTGTCTTATAGTATTATGTATGTATTATAAATATACTATATTATATAATGAATCATGATGGAGTGGCACAGTAGACATAGACATGTCATATGTGGGCATCAATATTAAGCCACGTTCGTAAAAATTTACAATGTGCGTTGTATTCGGTGCAAATTTGTTCATGCTGCACTAAATATGTGCGTGTGTGGACGTGTTCGCTGCATAAGAGCACACATAAATGTTTTCGGCGCATTCCACACACAATCCGTGGACTATGAGTTTTTTGAGCCGCAACATACATTTTCTGCGTAAATATTTGCGGTGAATTTTATGTTTGACGCACAATGTATATTTTTACTAGTGTGAACACGGCTTTAGATAGAAACAAAATTGGTGTTTAGAACTTATTAATGATTAGAGATCATTTCTCACCACCGTGAAGATTCATCGATATATTGATTATTCCCTAATTCATTATGATATCAACATCACATATACTTATTGTAATAAAAAAAAAAGTAATAAATAAGTTTCGTTGACATTTAATGAAGTGAATAGGTATTAATTTTAAACTGTTATTTTTACTAATTACTTTGAACGAACGAATATAGAGTCAATACAACAAAAAATGTATGTTATATCAAAATTGTTGACCTTTAATAGAGTGAATAAAACTATTAAAATGTGTTATTTCTACAAACAGCTTAAAAATTACTCTTATTACAAATGTAATCAATATAACTTAAAATATTTGTTAAAATTAATTTACTTTATACATGTTTTTTTTACAATAAATGGAATTAGAATAACCTATAATTTTTGTTATTTTTTAAATTTGTTATAATTATCATTATGATTAATAACATAGTTATTTTCAATACTGTTGATGTTGTATCTACCCCTTAATAGATTTTGAGTGTATAAATCAAGCATTTACAATAAATTCAATGTTTTAACAATAAATAGTAGTTGAATCAACAACAATTTAGCTCTGAGCGAAAAACGACGCGCAAATGTATATTAAATTAACACGTTGGTGTGTTAAAACGACTCCATTTTTCTATGTGTGTAAAGATACACGTCGCACTACTAGAACTTGACAACGCACTACCGTGCGCTCAGAGTAATTGAATATATTTTAATACGATTTAGCACTTAATTATAGTTATAATTTTAGCACGGTTAAAATCTATATCAACCAAATAACTGTTATTTTTTGTCTGCCTTACATTTTTATTGGAAATGTCAACATAATGAGTGAAATGAAAGTTTTCTGGTGACAAAATATGTATAAATTATAACAGAACATAATAATTATATTAATAATTAATTATTAACTATCATTCGTAGGACTCGTAATATGAAATTTAAATTTTATGTTTTAGTAGAAAAATGTATTACACGTGAATGGTTTGTATAATTTACATTTGATTATAATAAGATATGATATGTTTAGGAATGAGGTCAGTATTTAAATATTTGTCATACATATTTTGTATACGATGTAATCGTAATAGCATTTTCAAAAATATTGGAGTAGGTATTAGATTTTGATACATTTACCTATTATGTATGGAATTTAGAACTTGCGAATAGTATAAGTGTAATATTAAATGTATAATATGTATACATTCGTCTGTTTGGACTAGAATAGCGTTTTTAAACCTTCCTAGTTATAATTTTTTTCATTGGCTGCATAAGATATTAATTTAAATCGACATATTGACGTTGTCATTTATTTATTTATAATAATTAAACGGACGAAGTCCTTAAAAAATGGTTTAAATTACAGTAGTAAGAGTTTACAATTATGATAAATTTGGTACAGTATACAATGAGAAATATACAAAAGTTAATATAAATAATAATTACGAAACTATTAATCCAAAAAACAATATATTAAAAGAGACAAGAGTAAAACAAGACGAAATAAACTTAACTAGTTAATATTAAAAGTATAATTATTCCCAGCAATCATTAATTGATTTGCAAGTCTATTTATTATATAGTTTTTGTCAGAATGAGTAGGATAAAAAAGTTCAAGATTTCTGGTATTAAAGGTATTAATTTTAAAGTTAATCAAATAAAGTAAATCGGGACAATCGATTAAGCCAGAAATTAATTTATGGAGACATTTTGAGATCAGCTGTAAGCGTCTAGTTTTAAGCGGAATAAGATTTAAATAATTTAAAATATTATCATATGAACCATTTGGTGGCCTATGTATGTTAGATTTGAAAGACATAAATTGCAAAAAGTTATTTAATTCGTCTATCTCCAATCTAAACCTAACCATTAAAGTGTACTCAAACGCTTTTAATATTTATTTACAATACGTACCTACCTAGTTATTATAATGACTATTAAAAGATATAATGGTGAAGAAAGTGCAAATAATTTAGGTAAAAAAGTGGTCAATTTGTCAATGGACATCTCAAATGAGATTCACCACATTTTTATTTAGTAAAAAACTTAGTCTTAGCCCCATCAATTATTTTTCAAGTTTCTCCCAGTGGTTAGACGGGTGAACCTATTGATGAAATTAACATAGACGGCATTGATTGAAAATATCAAGTTGTTGTTGATAATTTATTATTATAATGCTTTAGAATTCTATATTGTAAAATAAAATAAATTTAATATACAGAGCGCATAATTAAAAGAAAAAATATGACTGTCAACGCAGCATGAGATTAATGTTCGTTGGATCGTGGTACACTACAATAAAAAGCTTGCATAATTATCGGTACCGATAACATATCACTATTATTATAAATAAAGACCGGTTATAATTGCGTTAAAAATATCTTTAAACTGCACTAAAAATATGTTAAAACTGCAATAAAAAATACATTAAAAAAACATAGTAAAATCATATAAAGTATCATTAATTTAAAAATCATTAATCACTTACTTAAATAATATTATGGACATTAATATAATATTCGAATTAAAATTTATAATTATATAAATCTCTAAATTGTGTTCATGAAAATTGTATTGTCTATTACTTAAAATTTGTTTATATAGTGAAAAAGTACGTTCAACGTCTACACTTGTTATCGGTGCGTATTTAAAATAATTGAAAACATTTAGTGTTTTTTCTAAATTAATATTTTGATTTCTTGCCATAATCTCAGAGTTAGTTTTAATAGTTTTATATCCTTAATTTTTAAAACATATTTTAATTTATCTTTAAATATTTTCCCATTGGGGACGGAAATATTTATCAAAATATTTTCAATTTCACTAAATATGCTTAAACTATTAAGTAATTGGCTATTTGATTCTTCTAAACATATGAGTTTTGTAGATAACTCTGATAAATATAATTTAAAAAATGCTTAACTACACGTAAAAATGTACGTTGTAGTTATATTTTTATTGTAAAATTATTTTAAAAATAATAATTTGTATATTTTATCACGTGAAGTATACAAAAATTGCAATAATTACAAAATATTTGAAAATTGCAAAAAATTGCATTATTAAATTAAATTGGAAAACTGCAATTAATCCGATTCGTAGGTATACGTATTTGATCAGATTATATTTACCGGGTTTCAATAAAAAGTTACAATATCTATTTAATTAGGTCTTTAATTATAAATTAATATTATTTTTTATTACCAAAATCCAATATATAAAGGATCATTGTAGAGCCCAGTCTCGATGCTCGAATTTCAAGAAGATAAAAATTTATTCGACTCGTGTATTTTTTGTGTTATATTATTCGATCTTTTTTTTTTCTTTTTTAATACGAATAAATTTGAGGTAATTTCACAATTTACAAAAATAATTTAAACAGTATCTCATAGGCACCTTCACTTTTTTCATGGAACATTCTTATACTGTTAAGCAATTTTTATTTTTACCTTCGACTTATCGTGACAGTAATTGCACTGAGTGCATAGGAATTACCAGGAAACAAGAAAAAATACGAGTTATAGAGACTAGACTGTAAAGAAAAATCATTGTTTTTGTTAATGAAAGAAAAATTAGAAAGATAATGAACTCAAATGCATATACTGGTTTTATAGCAGTTATTGAAGACACACAGTATTTAGTAAGTACTAAAAATTCAATCGAATTATATTTTTTTTTTTGGAATTTTTAAACATTTTCTATTCAACTTAATCCAATGGTCGCCATCGTTTGAAGAACGAAAGGAAAAAGGTAGTCGAGTCATGCGTACTACACTTATTTAATAGTTATCAGCGGATATTATTCAAGAATAGGTCTACGTTTATATGGACGTTGTGAATTAAAAATTAAAATTAAAAATGTGATGTTCAATCGTATTATTTCGTTTTTGTAAAATTTTCAATAAGTATAAATATTATGCTAATTATTTGGCTGCTGTTAATAATAGTACCTATATATTAAAAAAAAAAAAATCCATTGTAAATTTAAGATCCGTACATATACATAACCAGTGGTGTTTTGGAGGGTATACGCGGGTATACGACGTATACCCGTGACCATCATGGTGATTTAGCGTATACTTTATAAAAGTAACACCAATACGCACGTATACCTACTTCATAAATAGAAAAAAAAATCCATAGGACATACGTTTATTTTTAGAAAATTTATTATTGGTAGGTTAATAATAACATTGATAGTTGATTATTATTTTTAGCTATCGATTATCGTCTAACTATATTCATTAGGTATCAAATTATAATATCTACAAGCAGCCGTGGACGTTTCTATACAAGAATATACTAGATGTGTGGCCATTGATTAAATAAACATAGATAGCCCTCGCAATGATAAATATTGGAAACGCCTAAAATGTCTCAAATGGAGCCAGAATTGTAGTAGTAATGGATTCCTGATAATTGAATGCGCTGGCGTTCCATATAAACATTTGTAATCTTCAATTTATTGTTATCCGTCAAATAGTCATTGTCATAAATCCTTAATACGCGTATACCCTCTAGTTTTTTTGTCAAAACACTACTGTACATAACTATATCTTAATTGATTGTAGGTATATATTTATCTATTTATTTATCTGTATACATACATATATATATATTTTATTTTATTATACGAGCTAGGCCCTTTTTGAAAATAACATTTGAGGTAACAATTTGTAAAATAATTTATATGTTATTAATAAATGTGTTTTGAGATAATTTTTCTGAAGTTGAAATTATTAAGTTTGTGTTAGTGTTAATGTTTGAAAAGCAGAATAACACTTTCAAAACATAATTCGTAAGATTATAGAATATTTATTATAATCAACACTAGCATTTATTGATTACTGATTTTCGAAGTTTTTTTTCTTTTTAATTAATTGCTAAATGAATACATTCATTAATTAGTTAAAATCTTTGGAAAAAAATAGTCTCTGTTCGACGATTAGACAAAAAAAAATTGTATCTGGGTCAAATAAAACTGATTGACAGATACATTTTAAATACGACATACTGGGATTTTTTTTAATATAATAAAAAAAAAAATAATTTTATACAAACAAAAAACGACATTTATAAATAACGTGCAACGCAATACAGGAATCGATAAGTTAGAGAATCAACTCATGACCCGCGTCAAATGATAATGTAAGCGCGAATGTCATTGTAGTGTTCGTTGATAATAACGATAATAAGGCGTATTCGTAAACACTCGATATATACACGCGGCATAAACAGACACGGTCAGCTTCAAGTTTTCGAGGACAAATCAATTTTCAATTATTCCGATACACTGCGAGGGCGGTTGCTGTGGTTACGCGCGCGCGCTAACCCGTGCAAATCTGCGACGACTGTATCATGTCGATTTCCAAGACGAACCTAAATTCAATGTATTTGAACGATAACAGGCGCAACTTTTCCGGAGACCTTATTAACGCATTATGATTTCCGGAAAAATTGAATAACAATATAAAAAAAATTTTAAACAATAGAAAAAAAACAAATTATATTTATTTGTAAACCGAAACAACATAGTTGTATTAGGAATCTATGTCCAATAAAAATCAACCAAATTTAAAATCCACCGTGGATTTAGAGTTTATAAATATAAATACACAATACAATATATAATAATACAATAATACAATATATAATACACTATAGTGCACATTAGGTTTGTACATTGCTGTGTAACGATGTAAATTAAGTAGATACCTTGAGAATATACAAGGGGGAAAAATGTATATTTATTCTGTCAATCATTCGAACTCAAACTCTACTTGATACCATAAACATTTATCAGTTAATATCAGGCTATTTTACCACAATAAGAAGCTCCCTGAAATACGAGTTGTTTATCGCCAATAGAGGTAGTGTATCTATATTCATAAATTAGCTATTTTTATTTTTATCATATTTATTATAGAGGTTAAAATCTATTTTGGGTAAATCCATGGTAATATTCCGATACCGTGACTGTGCTGTTAATAAAAACATGTTTACAACTTACGTCTTATGCCAGTTTTTCACTAAACGGACCAAACAAAAACAAAACACAAACTCGTGTCAAATAAAACAAAGAACTTTTCGCAAACATTTTGAAGACCGACGTGTTTTACGACAGTTGGAGTTTTGTTTTTCGTGTCCCGCTCGGAAGCGGTAACATCAAAAGGTTTCAATGTGTTTTGAAACTCGAGTCTGTTTAGTGGAAACGATCGTGTTGTGTCTGAAAACGAATTACGAATTTACGAAATCTGAATACGAATTCTGTACTTAAATACTAGACTAAGTAAGTAAACGAAAGTAATAATTCATCAATGCATCAATTTTGCAGCACCATCGTTTACTCTTCTAGATAAAAGTGATCGAACCCAATATCTGTGTTGACGTTTTCTTCTAAAAAATAATACTATTTTAATCATAAATAAACTATAGCTACTACAAAATATAAATGTATGGTGGTTAAAGTATTTACTTGGCTAGTTTATAAACACTTATAGTTACAGAAATAGCTAGTTTATTATAGATACCGTACATATATACACTTACTTTTTTTCCAAGGACTTCAGTATAAACCAGCCACAACCAAAAATAAAAAAATCTTTTTCTCTATTCATGTTGGTTGGTAATTTTATTGGAATATTATTAAATATATTACCGGAGAAGATGAAAATTCAGGAATTGTCAGTATATCCTAGTCATTGTTAACAATGACTGGAAAGGTTAGGCAATGTTGGATATTTTGTAGTTTTATCAACATTTCCGTATTATATTAGGCAATGTTATAAATCCGTATTCAAACAAATATCAACACCGCTTTATCGGTGATCGATCTGATTATGGAATATTCAAGTCTTCATGAAATATATATTAATTTTAAATGACGAACATTTTTTTAAATTTTTTGTGGTGTTACGAATGGAGCCCTAGGTAAACCATTGCCGAACACCAAAGACTTCGCGGAGCACAGTTTGGGTACAAACTGTACAAGATTATATAATTCCAAGTGTCATAGTAATTTACCACGTAACAATAAAGATTAAGATTATGATTTGTCCTAAAAAGCTAATAAGTATTAAAATATATTAAATTAATTTTTAATGTTATTATCAATGTCTTCTTTTATGAGGAACTGTTATCAATGACTAGGTATTGACATTAATTCCTTACTAAATCTGACATTATCGTTATTGACTAGTCATTGTCAACACGGACTGATTGTCATCTTTTTTGGTAACATATATATTATTACATATATAGTATGCTTAATAATTAAATAATAATAATAATAAATAAAAACTCGTAACAACCAGTGGAAAAGGATCGAATACAAAAACCAAACTCGAACAAAATGTAGCCCGTTTGATGGAAACAAAAGTTTTGGTTTTGTTTCAGTTTTGTTTTTGTTTATCAGGTTGTAGAAGACTCAGACACAACATAAACACAACTGTCCGTTTAGTGGAAAACCGGCATTACATTATAAATTTTACTAATCATTCTATATTTGTGAATTATAGTTATAATTACCATTTTTTTTATATATTATTAAAATGTACTGATTGTATTATCATATTACACTCAATACTCAATGAATATTTTATAAGCTACAAGACAACACGAGAGAGAGCACAATACTGGTTTTGAAAAATAATAATAATAATAAGAAATTATCTAAAATTTAAATGAATTGTAAATAATACAATTATTTAGACTAGGTAATACGAAAACTTAAAATACAATAGTAATTAATAATTATGATTGATTTAATTTGTAGCTATCCCGGCTCAAGAGGTAGGTGACATAGGCCCACGCCTAGTGCGGCATTTTTTCTGGACAATTTTTATGTATAAAAAAAAAATATTTGATAAATTATTTACACATAAAGGGCGGCAAAAACTAAATTTCGCCTATGTTTGTTTAATACTTGAGCCGGGCCAGTTTGTAGATAGGTACAATGTATATGATAAAAAGTATTGAGTTCGAGTTCGACTTAAAATCATAATAGGTTCGGTTCGGTAAAAAATATGAAGGTTCAGTGAACTGAAGTTCGAGTTCGAAAAAATAATTTAAAGTTCGGTTCGATTTAAAAAATCAGGGTTCGACCCATCACTAATATATATATAATTTAAAATAATATAAAAGCATTAAAATATTTTATGTTCGGCAAAAGAATTTCCATTAACTATCCTCATTAATTTTGTTTTATAATTTAACTCTTCAAATATAATAATTTATTACAAGAGAATGATAATTAAAAGGTATAAATGAGTTTAAAATATGATGATACTAGAGCTAATATGCAATAACATAACATTAAATTATTCATAATAATTAATATTTTATATTAAAAACCAGGGATGGATTGGTCGGTCTGGAATTAGGAAATTTCCAAAAGGCCTGGACCATATTATATTAGATTTTATTTACAAAATTAATTAATGCGTCAACAATATTTTTGTATTAAAACTTTGAAACTATGAGACTATTGTACTTGGTAAATTATTAATACAATTATGTAACATTTTAATAGTCCCGTATGAATATGATAAAGTATAGGCCATCAGATATAAAATCACAAAATATTACTTAAATATAGACATCAAATAAAATCAAAATCGACGACACGTCGATTGGTTATTTTTATAATCAAACATCCGAATACTGAGAAGTGTATGTATTGTCTCAACTCTAGAATACAATCTAGCAGAACTAATTACTGAGAAATTGTAAATTACTGATTAGACGCCTTTTGAAATCTGAAAGTTGTAAATCTTTAGAGTGTCGACGAATATAGCAATACGGCGATATATAATTGTTTTAATTGAATAATATTTAATATGACAACTAAATAATACATCATTTTGTAATATTAGTCCCATTGATTATTGTTATTTTTATAAATAAAATCTGTAATAAACCCAAACAAATCTTCGCATGCAGATGTGTTGTGGTAAAAACTATGATGTGTTATACTTATTAATGTTAGTGCATTGGTGATGAGTGTGTCGTTCAACCGCGTTTTTCACGTTTTTATACTTAACTTTTTAATGAACATTTAAGTTTTTAATTATTTGTCATATGGTAATATTAAATTATGGATAAAAAAAGGAAAGGAGGAGCAGAAAGAGATCATAAAAAAAAACAAGAAATTATTTGCAAAATGTGCTGAAAAATGTAATCGATTAGATTCATTTTTTCGCAAAAGTACACCTACTGAGGTGAATGATAGCAAAGATGGTCAATTGTTAGTCGGAGATCCAAATGCTGAAAGTAAGTGGATTACCTAATTATTTTTAATTTATATAATTTTGAGGCTTAGTATTTTTCTATATTTAACTATAAGTGCTTAGGAAACAATATTGCGTACCATAAATATAATTATAAATATTTATAAGTGTTTATAAAATTTATAAGTATTTACTGTATAGCAGGCTTTATTGTAAGGTGCAGTAAGACACTAATTGTGCATTAGGAAATATAAAATGTGCAGTTAACTTGACAAATATGTCCAATTGAGAAATACAACACAATTTATTTTGTCGAAGGGATTTAAAATAATCTATATATTATTTTATTACGTGAAATCATCGGTTAGTCACACGCAGTTTAAAAATTTTTCGTATAAAGATTTTTTTTTTTTAAAAACGTTGATAGAGTTAGTATTCAGTGAGGGGTGAAGCCCCCCATTTATCACTGTAACATGTAAAATGTTCTATATATGGTAGGGATCATTTTTAATTTAAAAATAAGCTGATACTGGAGTTGAGTGGAATACATAAGATGAATTGAAAGTTTAGGAGTTTAGGATAGATTTTAAGATTATTTTATATTATATAAAAAAAAAAATTGTTAGCCTTAAATTGTAATATTATGTTCATAGTAAATCGTATTGAACGCGTGAACTTCTGATTTTGTAAAAAAAACCGGTTGATGAGGACTATAATGAAGAGTCATATATAAGTGACTCTGAAAATGAAAACCTAGAGATTATGGATGTTATGAAACCTTGTAATAAGTCTTGTAAAAATGGTGTAATATGTTGTTATATTATATTAGTTAAATATAATTTATTTGCAAGTACTTACTCTACATTAACTATAGCATATCAGTACATTTTAACCCTTCCTGTTACTCAAGTGACTTGTGAAAGGTCATTTTCAACCTTTAAGACTTGAGTCTTTTATGCTGATGGCCATTAAGAATACAATTCTGCTAGAAATAGATAACAATACAATAGTAAATGCAGTTGGTGAAAAATTTAAGCTTCTATCTAAATTATTGTTATAAATTTATAAATATTTCTTATTATATAATTTTTAATAATTTATTATAGGTATTGTTTATTATACATTATAATTAATATTTTTCTTTATTATAAATACATTTGTTACTAATAACTACACATGAACTATTAAAACACAATATATATATATATAATTATAAATTTTGCGTTTATTTCAAGTTTCAACTACACTAATTAAATTTTGTCTGTATTAGTGGTATATTAATACAATATATTATAAGTCTAACAAAATAGCAAAATAGTGATTGTCCTTTTATAGTTTTATTATGTTGAAAGTATAAATATTATTATAAATAAAATGAAATGTATTTTTATAATTCTATTGAAATAAGCAAATAGAAATGTATCATTTGAGCGAGCGTAGGAAGAAAATTTTTTTTGGAGATTTAATTGGTAAATGGTAGATGGCCTGGATAAATTTAAATTTTCCGGTTTGAATTTTGTTCCCATTTTGCCCCTGTTAAAAACTGGTAAATATACTCATCAACAACAATAAAAATGTACCCTAAATACTAATAAATAGATTTATTTTCACAGAAAATAATTTATTCTTGAGTAAGAAAAATAGTTACATTCTCATATTACCAAAATATATTCTAAGATAGAAAACACATATTTCTCATTCCAAAGAATTATGTGATTGACAAATCTTCCATATATTTTATCCCTATAATAAGCTTCATTGATTGAATACATTTATGCAAAAATCTAAATTTCACTTTTTGATTGTTATACACTATTAACTACAATTACTTTGGCTAATATTCTCTAAACACATTATACTAGATATAAAAGATTATAATTTTTAATAATTAGTAGGTAACATATGGAATTTCAAAATTTATACCAACTTATAACAATAAAAATAAATATGATTTAATTTTATTAAATTCAATTAATTTAATTTAAATTTAATTAAATACCATAAAGTGGCAGCAATATATTATTTCCTGTTGGTTCAGATTGTTTTTTATCAACACCAACATAGTGGCAATAACCACAATTTATATATCAAACAGAAGTATAATAAATAAATAAATAACAACACAGTGTTATTGTCATGATATAATATTATAATATAAAGCACTATACATCTAAATAGAATCGTTATTATTACAATACTATAACAATGAACCAATAAGTTATATTTTATAATTTATCTATTGTAATATCTATATGTTTTGACTTATTAGTGCATTACAAACAAAAATAACCTACTAAAATACAACGCAGATCAAAATAAGTAAAAAAAAATAATAATAAAATAATACATTTTTAATTATATAATAGGTAGAATAATAAAAAATTATGTGGCCACAATATTCATCATATGACAGTAAATTATATGAAATTGTTTTTTATTATATATCATAAAAAATAAAAATAAATAACTGACCTAGATAACAATAAATGTATTTATCAGAATGTATTCGATAAATTAATTATATAATAACTCGTATTACAATTAATATTAAATTTTAGAGTTTTGGTTATGTAAATAATAGTGGTAAATTGGAAAATGGTTAAATAAATATAATAGTATTAATCGCTTAACATCTAGTTTCATATAATCCACTGCGCCCAATATAACGAACCCATTTGACAACATCATGATCAGAATAATTCAATTTTGGTTCGAATACTTTTAAATACCTAACTTTGAATCCAGATGGTGCAAATGGTACCTCAAAATTCATGGATATAGGAGGTCTAGTCCATTTCTTTTTAGTGTCAGTCTCCAAAAGATCAATTTCAGCTGATAATTGTGTTTCTTTCATACCTGCCATTCTTTTAATTTTCCACACAATCGCATTATCTGAAGCCTTGTACTTGGCTTTGCCTTTCAAACACAACAATTGGACACCAGCAGTGTTTAAAGGGGTTGGTATTTTCACTTCGATTTTCTGACCTAGCAATGATGGCTTGAAATTGGATTTTAAAACGGCTTTAACTTCCATACGTGTACGACCTACTTCACGCACAAGAGGTATAACTCTGAATGGCAGTGATATGTCTTTGGTAGTACGGTAACGCATCAGTTCGAATTCACCATCAGGTGGAATGAAGCTAATGGAATGTTCAGTTTCGAACTTTGAAAGTTTTACGCATTGATGGAATTGACAGTCATCGATGACAACAACAGGTTTTCCGGAAGCCGTTCTTGAACCTGTATCGTCCATTATCTTGGTGCCCTTGGATTCCATGACTATTTTATCGTTAATGCCAAACTTGCATTCAGGCATGCCGCTTAGGTAGGATTTCATGAGTATACGGCCGGCCACATGAGCTGACAACACTTGACCTTGAGGCGACATGAGTAGGTTAACATACTCGAGTACGTCGAGGAACAGTTCGTTGCGTCTGTACTTGATGCCCTCGCGGCGCCAGCCGATCTGGCCAGTGACCTGGGACGTGATCTGCATTTGCTCCTCCTTGCTCTGCGACTTGACGCCCGTCTGCGTGATGAACGTCTTGAGCACACCCGTATCGCAGTTCTGCGGGTAGCCAAAGTCCAGTATTTCGTCCAGCAGCTCGTAGATGAGCACAAAGTTGTTCTTGATGTTCTCCTCATTGATCTTGCCGAAGTACGATTGCATGACCTGCGTGAACCGGATGAGGAACTCGAACACCATGGCGCCGTTGACGTTTTGCTTGGTGACGGCGGCCAGCCAGATGTTGGCGCGGCGGATGTGGAAGAACGAGGTGCGCGCGATGTTTGTGACGGGAGAGCGGACCTGCTGACGCGCGTGTATGACATTCACACGGAACGCATCCACGGCGTTGCGGCCGATGTCGTCACGGTACACGCGCGATATGAGCACCTCGCCTTTGTGGTTGTACATGAAGAGTCCGCCGATCATGATGGACGGAGGGCGAGCGAAACGACGGCTAACTGGCTTGAACAAGTAACGAAACAACTGCGAACGGGGCGAAGAAAAAAAAAATAATAGTTACGGCACGGCGCGTACCCGCTGAACGGAGACGATCGACAGAAATTCAGAAACGCGGATCGGGACTAGTTACGAAGGAGACGTACACTGTGCGAACAATCACGTTGACGGCAACGATTTGTTGTTTATATTTTTTTTTTTATTTTCAATTCGTCCGTTGCGTGTTCCTCCTCTCAGGTCGACGCCGTTGTTTCGTTTTTGCGACCAATCAATCGATCGGCTGCCGACGGCTACTCGGCGTTTTCTCACGTTATCATCGTAAGTTACGTCTCGCGTTATCCTGCATCCATGGAGGTAAGCACGTCATGGCAACACCGCACGCGCAAATGTGAACCGACTACAAACGCGAACCGGAACTAGTTACGACGGCAATGATTTAATTTTATTTATTTATTTTATTTCCAATTCGTCCGTTTCTTCTTTCTTTATACATAATAATAATAAATAAACAGTAAAATAAAGTAATATTAGAAATAGGCCACTTTTACGTCATTGGAACCCGTATAAATACGGGTTGAGCATTTAGCATTATTCAGATGTAGATAGATAGTTCTAATGGACAGTGTTATACTGGCCATTAATAAATTATTGCTCGTCGTGAATTTTGTTACAGCCACATCGCCGCGAGTATATAATTCTTAGCCCAGAATAACTTGTTATTTTAATTTTTTGTGTTTTTAACTGTTTATTAATTTATTGTAATAAATTAATAAAAACAGTAAGTTTATAAGTTTAATATACCAGTGTTTAATTATTCACCTACCTATCTCTCTCAACCCAACGTCTCAAGATAACATACATCGTGCTACGTCGTTAAATAATTAATATGGTACCGATCTTAGTGTCCCGCACAAAGATCACTACAATCGGCTGCTCGACGTTTTTTCGCCGTTATCATCGCGCATTGTCCCACTTCTGTGGAGGCGAACACGTCATGGCAACACCGCACGCGCACATAGGCGAACCGTACACACCACTCGCGGACCCGACGCAACGCGATGATAATGCAAAACCGTCGTTTTTGATAAGTACTCGATCGTGTTCTCGGCGCAGCGCAGTGTTTTTATTGTTGAGTCGGTCAGAAATTATCCCCAATCGATTACATTCCGCTGTTTGCGCGCACATCGCTGTCATCAAATGCGCGATTGCGCTCTTATGGTATGTTCACTGTATTGATTCATTTCACATAGATGTACCTGTGTTTATAAATCAACATTGTCCTGTTCGCGTCTCAAGCGCATTTTAAACGTTCCTATTTCGTTATACTCGACCTACGTTTAAATCACTGTTACGCGATGGTAAGTATCGCGAGGAACGCGATTCCGGTTCGTAATCTTAGGATTTCACTAACAACACTCGTTATGTTTCAGTTTTCCTTAAGCATGTTCAGTGAAATGCTCCGACCATTCATCATGTCGTACAGATGTTGGTCAGTGTCTATGCTTCCAGGCACTGAACGGGAAGACGTAGAACGCGGTGGAAAAAGTAATGCCACTTTGTTTCATATGGCTTTCATGCTTTTGTTATAATTAATTTGTATGATTGTTTTAGTTATAATGCCACCTTCGGCTTTAGACACGTTGACACGATTGAATATCAATTACCCCATGTTGTTCAGGCTTACCAATAAGAAAAAAAATAAAGTAACCCATTGTGGAGTGTTGGAGTTTATTGCAGATGAAGACAAAGTATACATTCCATATTGGGTATGTATTATTTTTTGAATTTTAACTACAACTAAAACATATATATTGTATGATTTTTTTTTTTTTTTTTTTAGATGATGAAAAATATATTACTAGATGAAGGGGATTTAGTTCAAGTTGAAAGTGTTTCATTAGATGTTGCCACATTTTCAAAGTTCCAACCTCAAAATTCTGAATTCCTCGACATTACTAATCCAAAAGCGGTTTTAGAAAATTGCTTACGTAATTTTGCTTGTCTTACTACTGGCGATATCATAGCCATTAAGTATAATCAAAAAATTTATGAAATGCGTGTCTTGAAAACTGAACCTGGTGATGCTGTTAGTATTATTGAGTGTGATATGAATGTTGACTTTGCTCCACCGGTTGGTTATAAGGAACCTGATCATGGAAAAAAAGACACTGATGAAGAAATGATGGTTGATCCTGCTGATTTAATGCCCGAACCCACTGGTTTTATGGCATTTAAAGGTTCAGGCAACAGATTGGATGGTAAAAAGAAAAAAAATAATGTTGATGATGAGTCAAATCAAGTAAAAGTAGCCTATCAAAGAGGTATTCCTGATTATAATTATACTGTGGGAACTATACAATTCATAAGAAATATTCGACCTGTAACTAATAATCAAGAGGTAATTGTTTTTATAACTTAATTTATTCTAGCATTTTGAATTGTTATACATTACAATCATTTTTTATCACATTCCTGTTTTAGAATCGGTACAAACTTGCTATTTTTACAGATATGATTTAAATCTTGATAATACAAAGTGTATTTAATGTTTCAGAATGAAAATAAAGATGGATTTAAAGCATTTGGAGGTTCCGGATCAGTACTAAAGCCCAAACCTAAAAAGAAATAAAAGTATTTTCCAATTTTAAGTCATGTACATAATTTTCATATGTTTAATATAAAAGTATTTGTGTTAATATTTTTTAAACTTTTAAAATTATTCAAAACAAATATTAATAATTAAAATAAATTATGAATTCATAAACAAATTTTATTTAAAAAATCTATTTTGTTTTCTTTTTGAAAAAATTTTTCAATGTTAATTTTATAATAATATTGAAAACTAAAACAGAATTGATAGTTACAACTATGGTGTGCATAATTTAGGTCAACACAATTCTATTATTATATTAAAAATGTAAATGTTAATATGTAATAAAGATCAAAGATATGGATGTATTAAATAAAAATAGTATAATTTTTATTATTATACAAAAGCTTTATAAAACGATACTTGAGAAAAAAGAAAAAATAGGATTAAAAAAAAAAGTATAAATATTTTGAAATATGTAGAGTATGTATATTTGAGCGTAATGAAAATTGTGTTCATTTTTGCTGTTGTCATTTCAAATGTGTTAAATAATTATTTTATTTGCCAGGTATTATTAAACTTTTATGAATGGTGATTTGCAAAATCTTATAAATTAATTACTAAATATGTATATTTTTTTGTACATAATTTGTATTTTAGGTAATCAGTTGGATGGATAACAAATAATTGCAACCAATCGATAGTTAAAAATTTATGCTGTTAATGTCTCTCTGCTGCGGCATGATTCATGAACTATTATTATCGTTCAGTATTTATCATTAATTTATAATTTAATGACATTTTACTTCTGGTACGAAAAATAACAATGTCAATTGGTAAGAATACTTACAGTTATCGGTAATTTCAATAAAATATTTAAATATACTGTTAATTATATAGGATTTCAGCATAATATTTGTTATTTCTGGTTATCGTATTTACTGAGAAATTTACCATTAACATTGCTTTTCATTTCTCATTTTATAGTGAGATTATGAAAATAAGACAAATAACAAATATTATATTTTTTGGAAGTATTGGTCTAGTGACAGATTATTTTTAATATAAATACTTTGGTATATTTACTTATGTGGACTTCAATCATTTATAAATATATTAAATAGGTTTTTATGAAATTGAAGAATGCAACAGTTATCAAATATTGTGTTTACAGTAGTCTCGCTGATCTGGATATATATATATGAAAAATTCTGTGATATTCTATTATATTGTTATAGAGGTACAATTATGCTATAAATATATATGTACATACATATAAACCCCAAGAATATATATATTAATTACGTATCAATAATATAAGTCTTATAGAAAATAACAATTAAAATTAACATAAATTGTTTTTATGTAATATTTATATGTATGTATATATGTATATTTATATGTATATGTAATATATATATATATGTATATGTATATGTGTGTGTGTATATATATATATATATATATATATATATATACATACATATAAATATTACATAAAAACAATTTATGTTAATTTTAATTGTTATTTTCTATAAGACTTATATTATTGATACGTAATTAATATATATATTCTTGGGGTTTATATGTATGTACATATATATTTATAGCATAATTGTACCTCTATAACAATATAATAGAATATCACAGAATTTTTCAAATAAATTCAAAGTCTTATGTAATTTCTTTAATTTTCTATACAATTGTATTAATATAATACATGTATAATGTAAAATAAATCAATACATTTTGAATTTTTATAAATAAGGTGTTATTTTTTTAAAACAAAATTAATATTTATTAGGAAGTTGAGAAAAAGCCATTCCATTTAATCCGGATCAGCGAGACTCTACTGTATATCCTCTTAAATGTATTAGTTAGATAAAATTATATATTTTTAATTAAAATAGAAATAAACAATAAATTATAAATAAAAATATGCTTTCCAAAATCATATTTACAGATAAATAAACTAACTTTAGTTTATATATCTGTGATTATATGAGACATAAAATACAAATGGTTAACAAACTTATCCTTTTAGGAACAATGTGCAATAACAATTAAAACAATTTTAAAACTACTAAATCAATTTTACAATGGAATCTAAATAGTATTTTTATTAACATTTTTTTATAAAGTAGTTATTTATTTATTAAAAATATTTATATTGATATACAAAATTGTAAATATTAAGTTTTAAAAAATTATGTACATTTTATATGCTACACTAATTTCCAATAAGTGTATATATTTATTTATTTTATTTATGTTTTGATTAAATATTTTACTTTAATTCTTATTTTTTTTTTAAATTTGAAGAAAATTTGATATTAAAATGTTAAGAATTTATATGCAATGAATAATTGTATTAAATTGTACAATAGTCATGTTTGTTTTGGTGTAATTTGTAAATTAATTGAATTGAATGTTGTAGCATTAAATTTTGTATGTTATGATAAATAATTGATATTATAGATACCTATCTCTTAATTTATTAATAATATTTTATTATTTGCACCTATTAAACAATATGCAGTATTAGTACTAGTAAAAATTAAAATTATTATTAATATTTAAATTATATAAATTATTTAAGTTTCCTTTTTATTTTTCAAACATGATTATTTCTGAATAATTTCTTATATTATAACTTAACTTTTTTTCTATCAATTGTACTAAAGTGCAATATTAAAACAGTTTTTGAATATTTTTTAAGTTAAAAATAACCTTGACTAGAGTTTATAGATACATTTTCTAATTACCTACTTATAATAATTATTCAATTTTATTAAATAATAATATAAAATTACCGACTATTCAGAGATTTTTATCCATAAGTGTTTGATTAAAAGTTAATTTGTGAGTATTTTATATCCGCAACATTGCCAAAATTTATTTAAAAATAAGTAGATAAACTTTTTATTTTAGGAATTTGAAGTCTTAATAATCTGATATAAGTCCTAATTTTTCTTTAATAATATTGGTAATATTGTTCATTAACTTATGTCAATTGAACTATAAAAGAAATAAGTAATAATTAAGCTTCAATTCAACAAAGAAAAAATTAACTTACTATCATTATAAAATTACCTACTGTTTATGTAAGATCAAAGAACTATAATTTCTTTATTACAGATTATAGAGTCAATAAATTATAGTCATGTGATAACTTAATAAGATAATTTCAATTTTTATTCAACATTATTAAATAATGTTTAATAATGAAATATTTTAAAATTTTTAAAGTATTTCATTGTATATTTTAATGAAATATTTTACACTATCTGTTTCTGGATTTTACTCCATTGTCATGAGTATCATATTAAAGGCTTTCAGGGCATGATCACATACTTTATGATATAATTTGTTTAAATTATTTTTGAGCCTTGCAAATAGTTTCTAACTTAATTTATTTCATTGTGTATATAGTATAAATTTGAATATTGAACCTTTCGTAGTTCTGAGACTGTTTTGTAATTATTACTATTTGTTATTACACTTCTTACATAATTTTCTTAAAAAATTATTGTTGTCAATTGTAACATTATAGGCCACAAATACCAATGATCTTGCTCATTTCATATCGCTAAACCATTTTTATACTTACATTATTATATTGTAATTAGATTTTTAAGTATATTTTTATAAAGAGTATATTAACTAAAGCTTTTAATAATTATATATAAATATGAAACACCATTTGTTACATATTAAATTATTCCAATTATACGTTTTTAATAGTATAATTATTTCAATAATTGTTTTTCATTTAAAATATATTTTATTTAAAAGATTGTCATTTTTAAATCTAAATAATAATCTTGAAATTCTGTTATTGTATATTGAAATTAAAAATTCATTCTTTTAAATTAAAAAAGATCTTACTTTATCCAGACCCCTCATTATATAATTTAACCGTCTTTGTAGTGACCATCATCTCCTACTATCCCATGCTTATAAACTAAATCTTAATGATTCCCCCATCTGTACGTTCCATCTAGATGAAAGTATTTTCGATTTAAATCATATTCTTTTTGATTGTCCTTTCATATCCTCCAAACGTCTTGTTCTATTTAATTCTCTGAAGTCCCTCAATATTCCTTTCAATATTCATGACATCCTTAATTCAAACTCTGTATCCGTTATTACTCTTATTATCTTTCATCCATGAGGTTGGATTTCGTATTTAAAAATTAGTAACTATTTATTTTAAATGTATTATGTATATTTTATTTATGTTTAATTGTCAAGCTTAATAGTTTACTAAAAGCTCAGATAAAAAAAATAAACTCTTAATTATTCTAAATTATTTATCTACTAATTGTAGTTACCTTTAATTTTTAATATTTAATCTAACTGCATTATAATGGAATTTTTATTGATTTAGTATCATTATTTGTATCAGAAGAATTTTAAAATTATATTTTATTTATTAAACTAATATCTATTAAATATTATTTGGGACTATAGTTTATACATTACATTTTACAACAGGAGTTTGGTCAAGAGTATTAAAAAAAAAAAATAAGTATTAAATTATTTCTAGTATTGTTTCTAATACTTGTTGTGACACTCGATATATCTATCATTCAATATTTACGATTTAAGAATATTTATGAGAATTTAAGTATTATTTTTATGATTACCTCGAAAAAAACTGGCGGTACTAATTTAGAACTTGTGGTTCTAAGCACCCCCTGGCACCCTTATATGTGCGCCAATAAGCCTATGGAGTTACGTTAAAAATAATTACACAATCTATTGGCCTCAAAAAACAGGTTCACACAAATAATTTACATGTATCGGTATAAAAGTGATTAATTTAATATTAAACTACATAGACACTTTTGCTTTAAATTGTACAACCAATTTCAAAAATAGATCTGTACATTAGTAGGAAAGTGCATTTCCTTTTATTTTTTGATTGATTGTGAAAGATAGCTTTCCATAAATCATTTGATATTTAATTTAATTTGATTTTTTATATTTTTTATTTAATTTAATAATCAAATTTAATTTGTCATAATTTGAATTACAGTATACGCCGCTTATAAGACTCACGGATATTAAGTTCAGTCGCTTATTAGACTCAAAATCGTTTGGAACGGTCCGGACGTATCCAAATACATTAAAAAAAAAAAAAAATCGGTTATAAGATTAAAATTTCGTAAAATAAATAGTAGAAAATAAACTTTTTTGGTTATAATTTAGAAATATATTGATATTGGAAAATTAAATAATATTCGTGTTCATGGGCGTAGCTAAAATTTGAATCAGGGAGGGGCAAAAACATAAAACGATTAGTGTTAAACTCGTAATTCAAATAATCTACAGATAGACCATTGGATAACTCATAAAACGTCATAACGATTACACGTGTAGATATCACTCGGTCCCACTAAATTATTTTTAGAATTATATCTTATTTAATTTTTGATTTTAATGTAAAACTTACGTTTATACGTTTAGTATAAACAAATATAATTCAATTTGTGGCGCAGGGATGGGCAAGTGCCCTCCCTGCGCCACCCTCGCTACACCCATGTTCGTGTTGATTATTTTTAGTTTCTGATGGTACCTTATAACGTATAATATTTTTAATCGCAGAAAAATTTATCGCAATGATTATCGTTATTATAGTGAGGTATCTGGTGGCTGCACAGTTATCATAATTACGGGTACATAAATACACATACGCACACATGCATATGTTTATACGCAGTTACATTGCAGTCAACGGTACATTTTTTTACACGAAATATTTTTCGAAAATTATTTTTATAATATGTATTTTTAAATGTAAGTAATATTTACCTTTTATAATTTTAGTTTTTTTTTTTTTTTTTTTATCAGGATTATTAAATTTATTCTATAATAAGTATGTAATATGTAATATGTGTTAAAGTATTAAAATAAAAGCAAAATATGTAGTAAAATAAAATTTATAAATACATAATTAATTTTTTTTCCCACTTCGCCTATATGATTCATTCAGTTATAAGACTCACTTTGTGCTGGTCATGAAGTGAGTCTTATAAGCAGCGTCTACTATATATAACAACAAATTCATTTACGACATTTTTATATTGCATTTTTTTTTTGTGTTTTTTTAAAAGTTTTTAATTTTTTAAGTAATTATTTTGCCTTTTTAGGTTAATCTTCCTTTTTAGTTAATTGTCCGGTATTTTTAATCAAATTCCTCAATTAAAATCTTTAAATTAATATTTTTTTTATTTTTTTTTTACACAGGTTGTTTGTACGTTAAATTTATATATTATCAATCTTATGAAAAAATACTGGATTTGATGCAATATGCATTATTTCGAAAATATTCGATGGAACTGAAATGTCCAGAACTTATCTCCCAGATGACCTTAGCTTCAATGACATAGCATTCATGCAATATGCTCCATTATATTTATAAATTTTGAAAGGAGTTTTTCAGCATACAAAAATTTGTTGACAAACAATCGACAATCATTTTTATTTGTTAACACCAAACGAGTACTTGTTGTCCATTGCAATAGTCAAGACGAATAAGGTACAAAAAAATTAATTATTTTTTTTTTTAACAATAAATAAAATTTAACATAAATAAAATTTTTTTAAAGATTTTTCAGATGAGTAGAATCAATCAAGTTCCGAATCAAAATTCAAATTCGATCAACATTTTATATTTTCTTTTTAATAAAATAAATACATTTTTATATATACAATATATTAATATAATAAATATAAGTATACAAATTGAATTAATAACTATTTTAAGTGCATGTTATTCTAAAATTAGTGAAATTTTAAATGTATTTAACTACATTAAATTCACCACCCTGGTCATAAATATTGAATTTGTTTTATGTTATAATTCCTAGCCTCCACATGATGTTACTCAGTGAGGCCCAGTAATTTTTTATATATATATACTAGCTGATCCGACAAACGTTGTTTTGTCATATAAATTTTTTCTAGAGAATATTTTGCTAGAAAAAAAACTAATATAATATAGGTGGGTAAGGATGTGGTATATAAGTGGAAAAGGTATGGAGTGCTATGAACAGTGACGGAATATAAAAATGAAAAAACATCAAACATTTATTTTTTTAATAATTTATTAAAATTGATCCTTTAAAATATATATATATATATATAGCTAATTATGTCAATATTAGTAAAAAATAATATCAATCCCTTAATGCAACAGAGTGTAAAATATTTTTTTCCCATCTTTCGCCAACACAAACAAAGTGGATGGTTTAAGAGTACGCCACGTATAATTGTAAAAAACATGATGTGCTCAAATCTTAGCCACAGACAGACATCGTTTGGACTTGAGACTTATTGATAGTCATTGCAAATGCCAATCTATGTGGAAATTGAAGGCGTTTAAATTGTATTGGCACATCTGTGGTATAATAGAAATTCGTGGTAATAATATTTTCACCTCGGAATTTACCATTTAAAATGATGACTTCGATAACATTTTTATTAATTTTTTAATGATTAATCGCGTACCATTGCACAACTGTGGTGCGTTCAAATTGCGAAGCAAAATAACCGGAGATCCAACCTTCAGTTGTAAATTATGCGGTGGTTTGCCTGGTAAATCCAATTAATTTAAAAACTGTTGGACAATTTACAGCTTCAATAGCATCGCAAACTATCTATAGATTTGTATGATACCAACTATCCTGATAACAAATGTTGAGATACAATTCATTAATGTCCACATTTTTTGCTGTTAAAATTACTCTTTCTGCCAACCACTCACGATTTGTGTATTATCTGTGTTCATTAGGAAATATCTAGTCAATGAGAGCATCTTGCGAATCAATGATTGTGCAAAAATCAGTCGGTAATTTATGCATCCCGTTTCATCTATAGTAACTTTCCCATGGGAAAGTTGAATGGAATGCATCGCCGATATCTAATAATTGTTTTGAGAATCTTCCGCACGCAGCTTTTTTTGATTGAACCTCAAGTATCGAAATCGTTCGTTCTCTATCTTTACATACATGTCGACCATGAATTGTTGATAAAATTCACGACATTGTAGAATAACGTTGTCCTAATCGCGTGTAATCATCAACCGATATGTATAATAATCCTTCGAACTAACATTCTGGTTTGTTTTGGCATATGTTGCGGGATTTTGTTGTTTAATATTTATGCAATACCCGTTATTTAATACCAAGTATAAAATTTATAGTTATTAAATAGTTATTAATAGTTTTTATAATAGTTTTTTAATAATTGCATTTAATAATTCATTTTCAACTGTACAGTTTTCGAACTGGTCAAAATTTATTAAATTAAACTACGATTTATTAAACAATAGCACTTTTCCAACATTTTTTTTCGTAAAAATCTTCTCTTGGCAATTATG
Organism: Sipha flava; assembly: GCF_003268045.1. NCBI lineage: Eukaryota > Metazoa > Arthropoda > Insecta > Hemiptera > Aphididae > Sipha > Sipha flava. Next base: position 643,118 of record NW_020273626.1, on the reverse strand, counting down.
AATAATTAAAAAAAATTAAGCCAAATCGGCCCAGTCGTTCTCAATTGATGAAATGTTAAACATTTTTTGCTCCATTTTTATATATATATATATATATATATATATATATATATGTATAAATAAATAATAATAATAATTGTATTTAAAATATTACCATTGATTTCTAACGAAATATTTATAAATAATAAATTCATTATTTCATAAATATTATTGTTTGCTATGCAAATAAAATGTGAGTTCAACCAATGAACTTATATAATATTAAACTAATATTCTATTTTCAGAATTGATTTTTTTTTCATTTAATATTCTATAAAACAAATACAGCCTTTGGTTTTTTTTTTTTTTAATTTAAAATTCTAGTGTATAGACATTTGATTACTAATTTTTATGAATATTATTTATTTTTTATATCAGACGTAATAAAATTTTATGCTTAAAAGTTTTATTGCTTTTATTTATTGATTAAAATCTATACATCATAATGATTCAAATAAAAATTCATAGTATAATGAAATTATTAAAAAGTATTTCCAAAAAACATTTATTACATTGAAAAATTAGATTATAATTTAAATTGTTAAATAGCGGTTTTGCTACGAGTGGATTTTTGTAACATGAATTGGTATTAAATTTGATGATTTGATTTGATTTTTTTTATACGATGTTTTACTCGAAGGTTAAGTAATATTCAAATGCAAGTTTGAATTTAAGGTTCTGAGTGAAATAATTGGTTTTATCAAGACTATCCAACAGTTATCTGAATACAATGGGATCTTGGTAACTCTAATCTTGATAACTCAAAAATCTCGATACCTTGAATAAATATTATTACGAAAGTTAAAATATTACATTTTGATTAAACGATAAAACACATAAAATCTGCTATATTTTTGTGGTCAAAAGTTCATTATTTTAAATTTTAACACTTACGGCTGAACATTGAATACAAGCATTTTCTTACAAGTTTTTTTGTAGCGAAAAAAATAATTAAAATATTGGAATATCACAATGATTATTTGTAAGCTTTTTTTTTAAAAAAAAAAAGGAAATTTGATTAAATCGAATTAAACGATATACGTTTTATCAAGACATTTTGTAGTTTCAAAATATTTTTATAAAATGTGTGCAGATTATAGGTACTTGAAACGTACTACATTCTTAAATATTTTATTCATTTTCTTGTTGCAAAAATTAGAATGTTATAAGTTCAACCTACGAGTGTTTCTTAAAAAAATTGTTATATGATAGATTTTTTTAGTGTTTATAAATGTTAATTTATTATTATTATTTTTGTATTTATAAGTGTCAGTGGCGTACATTCAATCTAGCTCTGAGGGGAAGGGGGTTTAACAAAAATAATCGTTATCTTTTTTTTTTTGTTACACAGAAAAATAAGATAAATAACTGCTATAAATAGTTATTATTTTATACAACATTTTTACCAATTTGCAGTTTACTTTAACATTACAGTAAATTAATAGCTATTGGAATATAAAAACAGCATAGTTAACAAAACTTTTCAAACTCCTATCAATATAATTATTTAATTATCATTATATTTGTATAGTTGTATATTTTAAGTCAATGCATAATAATGAAATTACGAATATACTACACGTCATCAATAATTTGATAATTTTCTTTTTTCTTTTTTTTTGGCCCTGGGGGGGTTTGACCTCCCCCCCCCTCCGTATGTACGCCACTGATAAGTGTAAGAATAAAGTTAACGAAAAAACAATGAAACTTACGTAATATTATTAAGCATTTAATAACGATTAATTTAGATTTTAGAAAAATGTGTATTTATTAACATGATTTAAAATTTGTTTTATTGAGATACGAGTAAGTTACAAAATGAGAAGTTTGGAATTTATTGTATTTAAAAAATTTTAGATAGTGTACATTAAACTTTATTGATCCAACCAACAGCGTTGCTTGTAAAAATTAAGTAATTTCTATATTAATATTTTAAGTATTTCATTTTTGAAAACATCTATTCACATAAGTAAATGGAGTTTATTATTGAAATCGTTTCACGTGCACATTTTTCTCGGGTTTGGAATAATATTGACAAAATATCAGTAAATTTGATGGGCCGGTTTGAAAAGCTCGATGCACACGAATTGCCTTCCAAAACTGTTTAGATTACTTTTTGTCATTCGAATTTCCTCCGGATATTTTGGAGGCAATTCAAGAGCCCCTATTTTACCATATTCGAATTGCCTCCCACAACAATCAATATAATTTACATAAATTTCGACATTGGAAATTGATTGATAACAGTGGAGTAATTATGGAAGGGGGATATGGGGATATATCCCTCCTCAGATGCTTTTTTTTTTTAGAATAATTACAATTAAATTTCCTAAGCTTTAAAAGATTTTAAGATAAGAAATAAGAATTCATGAATATTATCATAGTTGAGATTTATTTTTTTATTTTACCAATATAAAACTACGATAACTCAACAATTACAATATATGACAAGACAATTGTATAGCTCATAGTTAAAATATAACACTGATTAATCTACAATTTACGACTCTTGTTTAGTGTTTAAAGCATGCAATATTTAACAAAAACGTGAAACATTGAAATTTTTTCTTATACAAATATTAATGCTAGTTATTTATTTTACAGTAAAATCTGTGTAATATAGAACCTGAATAACGTGGAAACCTGACTTTTATGGAAAAATGTTACGGTCCCGGCAAACCTAATATATTTTTAAATACATCGTTCCCTGAATAAGATGGAACCCGTTTAACGTGGAAATGGAAACGATATTTTGTCATGTACCTGTATATCATGGAAATTTGTACATATATTTTAAAATTATCTGTCAATGAATAAATCAAGTCAATTATATAGATTATTTCGTTGCAATAAGTTTATTTTATCGATAAGTGTCATAATAGTATTATTAATATTACATACATATATATATGTATTATAAATTGTACTTCAATAGACATTGAACGATCCGGTTCCGAAGACGAAACTGATAATGCACGGTAATGATATTAAAACGTATAAAAATGCCCTCCATTAAATAAAATGATTAGAAATGTTTGTATAATGAAAATGAACTTCTTGGATCAATTCTCAACTTGAAAAATTTAGTTGAAAAGAAAATGGCAAGTCAAATAACAAAACCAGTGGCATATATAGAAAGGGCTTAGTAGGCTATAAGCCCCCCTCTCCGAACGGATTTTAAAAAACTTAAAAATTATTTTAAACGTATGTTATATTTTAATAGTATTTTATGCTTAATTAGAATTTGCGTCCGACGTTAACTCGTTTTGGGACATTCTGTTAATGAAATGTAGATAACTGTAGGTACCTACCTACTGTGTCTTGTTAGTAATTCTTAGATAGCAGTGGTAATTTAACTCTGTCAATAATAGTTGCATATATTATGTGGTTGATCTGGACTTCTCTTGGATTCAATGGAATTATCTAGAATATTTTTAATAATTTTCAATGTATACAACTATGCACATGCGTGTTGCGTGTACAAGCCCGAAAAACATACGACATGCGTCGGTCGTATTCTAGAATGATAATTGAAAATAAAATACTAAATTATTACTTGTTTTTATACAGGTTTTAGTTATTATCTATACGCGGAATACGAGGTACCACAGGTATCAGTATATCATTCATAATGATTAGGTGAACAATAGAGTGGAGGGAGTCTACGGACGCACAGTGGTCGGAAACGTAATCTAGTTTGCCTAAATGAAAATTTAAGATTATGTCATATACCACTTATGACATAAAACCATTATCGACTTTATATTTATTAGAGATAAAATGAAGCTTATGATAAATTTGGATATTTCTAACCTTGCTGAATTCCCAGATAAGTGTATACAATATATATATATATTTGAAAGTATAGTGTTATCATTAATTACGATTTTTCAATATTTTTTAAATTTAAAAGGGTAGTTTTAAAAATGTATTCGTTTTTACAATTTAACAATACATACAAATTATAGTTTAACTAATGGAATACACAGATCAAAAAAAAAAAAAAATTACGTTTATTTGCGTTTACACCTTAAATGTATTTCTTTTTAGGGACTAGTAATGGAGAGAGTGGCATAATACATTTTTTTTATTCCTATTTTAAATAGTAAAAAAATATTGATAAAAAAAAACTTAAATTTTACTCTTTTAAGAGACTCATTATAAATTTTGGGAATAAATATTGAAAAACGAAGTTCAATGCGGCTTATAGAATTTTTCCTTCTATTTTAATAAAAAAAAAAAAAATCAAATTTGGTTGATTCTACGGTGTAGGTTCACTACTTCCGTTAAGTGTATTTTTGAGGGTAAAACGACATTGGCACCAGGCGCCTTAATAGTTCGAATTCGAATTTTTAAGTATTATTACATTAATAAAAGATACCTGTCATTTCAGGGTCTAGTTTTCCTAAATAATGCGTCACGCACAGCTATAGATTTTTTACGTTTTATAATTGGTGCGGTTCAAGGGAACGGTTTCGATAGGATTACGATAATATTATGACATAATTCTAATTTTAAACAATTCTGAAAATATGACTGTTAGAGCCAGTGATCTAGCACAGAATAAAACAGAATGGACACTGATAACAAATTACATGGACAGCATAGGACAATAATGAAATCAGTCAGCCATTTTATTTGAGGTACAGTAGGAAATTAGTAACATTTTATTTCATCATGAAACGGTAGTAATATTCTTTATAAGCTACTGCGCATTTTTAAATATTACTAATAGTAGTATTATTTTTTAAGGTATTAGGTGCAATAAGAGTTTGAGATCTGGGGGGCTTATAAGTCTTATACTGTGTTATGACCATGGGTCAACCCCCAATCTTGCATCATTACCAAAAAAAAATAAATTGTGTTTTTGTAAATGTATTACAATTGTATTTGTAAATTTACTACAATTATTTGCATTTTATAGTATTATATAGATATAAACGTTTTTAATATACTTAAATATAATGCTATTTAATCATCGATGAATCTATTTTATATATATATATTTTTTTAAACACTTCCCATTCTGAAATCCTGCGCATGGGCCTGTATTATGATACAACATAATATCTAAAAAATGATCCACAAGTAAAAAGTTCTTGGTACCCAGTAGGTCACCATGTTTCACACTGTTTGTTAGATCACATATTGAACAATTACCATAATTGAAATTACAATTAATAACGAATATCAGTTATCACAGATTATAGTTTGATAACAAAAGTACCTCAATTAAAGTAGCCGCTGATTTCGTTGCTGCCGTGTTTTGTCCACCCCCTGAATCTCGTATAATATCTATAATATCTAGTACAATCATCGTTTAATCTCCAATCTGTGTTGAACGATTTGCATGTCTGCATTGTGAACATCTAGCGGCTAAAGAGTAATGACAAGTGATAATATTTATTGTCATCGATGAAAAATTTGTGTTTATTTGGTCGTGTACCCCTTATCATCCCCTCTTTTTTTAACTACTGTGCCTGCCCTGATATACGTTGGGTTTTCTTTGGTTTTTCCTAAAAAAAAATTCCTGGCGCCATCACCGTTGACAATACATCAAAATCCTGACTACAGCAAAATGTAATTACATTATTTGTTTAGGAAGTGTTATAGCAATGACGAAAAGGAAACATTATATTGGACTTCAATAGCAGAACAGAATATAAAATTAAATTAGTACACGAATCTTAATGGGATGGATGGGCTTGAAATTGACTGTAAACATTATCGATGAGTTATCATTATTACACTTATCTAGAGTAAGATTCGTCAATGAAAATCTTAGTATCGACATTAAATTCAACCCGATACGATTTTTAGACTTGTTACCGGTGACTGCTGAGAATCCACATAAGTGCGACAAAGGAAAAGACTCTCAATATCTTTTCACTTAACGTCTTGTATTCGCACTGCACTGCCCAGCGACTCGTCGTTCGAACTAAACGTTTAACGTATTTGCAAAGCAAAATCGATAGGTGTATTGAAACCAGACTGTCGTTGTACCCATTGTAGTTACGTGGGCACGTACCACGTGTTAATTTTTCGTTATAGACGGTCGTTTTTCGACTATTCTTATATAATCTTGTATAGTTGCAAGACACTATTGACTGGTTATTATTATTTATTGTAAATTTTATATTGCGATTGACTTGTATATAACATAAAAATATAGTTATATATTTTATAAATGTGCATGTTTAACATGACATTTTTTCCCTGGCTGATTTTTATCTAGATTTTTTTTATAGTAATTTTTTTGGAATATTTTGAAATAAGCACTCGAGTTTTGTGGAACCCTTAAGTGATCTCCGGGGAATACTGTTTAAAAAATACTGCGTTAGTATAATAATAATATAAGTATATAAATATATAAGTATAATAATAATGATAGTATACATGATTTTTAATTATTTTACCTAATTGAAAAACAATCACAGATTTATTTAATCTTCTTGTACAATTTATATCGTTTTATGCAATTAGAAATGTATAAATAAAACCCAATATTTAAATACACAAGGTCAATCGATTAAATCATACATTAAATTGAAATTATTTAGAAACAGCGTTGCTATTATTATTTTTTAAAAACTTGTCCCTAATAATATACACAATAGGTAATCGATAGTACAAATTATGTATATATAATAAAATGTGAGGGAACAAAACAGTAAAGGAAAATAATTTTTGTTGTCAACTAATTTTATTGCGTCATAAATTCAAATAATATAATAATTGAAAAAAATAAATTGTAGATTAATACATTAAAAATGTCGAAGTATAATAATATGTTCACGGAGAGTGTATATTCGTTGTTATTATAAAAATCAAATTAATCGTACAAAGTAGAACAAAATTAACGTATATATATATTTTAACTACTAATAAGAATAATAAAAATAAGACTTAATTTTAAAAACATGATAAAAATATTGTAATTATGACTATATTATACATATTAAATAATGTTATGATCCGATAAATGTAACCTTATTCTATATAATTAATAATTGTTCTTGATATTAATTAATGATAACATTTTTCTTTTTTTTTTGATATTACGATAGATATATAATATTATGTGTTGTATAAGTAATATGTATTTATATTTTTGTACATAATATTAATCCTATATGGTCGGCTCTAATATTGCCAACTCTATGTACGGTCAAGTAAGGTTAGAACGCAAAAAACATAATTTCCAACTCATCGATCGACGTGACTAATGATTTTATTCTATTATCGTTTTTGTATATTGTTGAGTCATTGGTATTGAATCTTTAATATTATTTCATTGTTTAGATGGCCGAAAAACAGTTTCACAAATTCTGATTGATATCTGATAGTATTGTACGAGACCGGTCTTAAGGGTGTTGAACGAATGGTGGCAATGACTAGTAATGGGAATGGATTCATGGGATTCAGAGTTAAGATGCACAACATCAATGTTATCTTAGTAATTATTCAGAATATTTTAATAATTTAATAAATTTATAATAATAATTTAAATAATTTTAATAATTTAATAATAATTAAACATTGATGGAGAGAAAGAGAGAGAGTGAGAGAGAGAGAGAGAGAGAGAGAGAGAGAGAGAGAGAGAAACGGTAAAAAATAAAAAATGATCAAGAACAAAAATACCACAATGGCCATTATCGCTTAACGGTAAAATAGATATAGGGAGCACAGATTACTTTCTAAGTCCGTCAATTAATCAAAGACCGGCCTCGAATATATATACATACATGCGAGTGGAAAATAATAGTCATAAATTATTATGACTCATAATAGAACATAATATCATAACAATTATAACGATAGAGTATAAGATAAAAATACATTATATTATAATATTTTAACGTACGGTATACAGCCACCCGCAACGTCATGTATTCGTTTTATTGTGCGTTTACGAAATTAAAAGCGTATTGAACTTTTAGTTGTGTGTAATGAAATATTATATTATACGATTACAATAATAACTATTTTGACTTACGTTTTTGGGCAAATAATAACTAATGTTGCATGCTTCTCGACAGCGAGAATGCAGTGTAAAATTTTGGAATTTTTTTTACACCATGTTGGCTAACAATTACACTGCCCATCGTCCGGTTGGAAAATTTAGCGTGTTATTCTCGTGTATTGCGCACAAGGAATAACGCTCAACCGGTCGATCCCATTGCCGTTGATCAGGATTTTGCGACATTCGACGTCACCGTGATAATATTCTATACGGTCGTCGTTAAATTTAGTCGAGAAACGCACGATTAAACGTATTTTATTTTTAGATTTTTGTTAAGTTTTTGATTTTTTTGAGCAACGTAAGAAATGCATAACGCGATATCGATAGTAGGTTGGGCGAAGACGATTTGGTTTTTTGTATACGATGGTTTTTTTTTTTTTTTTGTGTGAAATAAATCCTAAGTTTCTCATTTTATTTCAATACATTGCTTGATACAATCGTCTGACGAACAAAAATACATTATTATTAATATAATTATAAATGTTACAATAAAAGCGCTAACGAGTTTTCTCTTTCTCGTTATAATTATTTAAAGATTTAACAACAAAGTTATATATGTAACATATATTATATAAGAACAGTAAAATTAAACAATTTATATATATATATATATATATATAATATTCGTTATAAAAGCAGATTTTTTTTATTCTCATGTACAATTATAGTGAATCTAATTAAGAAAATCAATAAACAAGTCGGATATCTTTATTCAAATGTACTTCCAGCTTTTTTTTTATTGGTATTGTTATACGACATGATGTTGCATAGTACTCATCGTGAGCATTATTTGTTACTTATTAAACGTTTAACATATCACAGTAAATCGAAAACGCCGTTATTTATGTTCATACGAGTTCTCGACTACCAACCTAACCAATCTACCTATAAACAACGAGTTATATTTTTATCAGAAATGTATTTCAAGAAATGTATACGGAGAGGTCTATCGTTGCGTTAATAATAATTGAAAAAAAACCAATAATTAGGTCTATTTTTTTCATAGGAATGATCGAATTTATTTGGAATGTTCAAGTCTAAAATCGACGATTCACCAGTTATGAACCGAATCTAACATAATAATACTTTCTAATCGGGGACACAATTATATTTTCGAAAGAGAGAAAAACGGCAATGTTCGCGAGATTTGTGTGGATTGAGAAAAATCTATGGTTTACGAGTACATATGTGCACGTGAGACGAACGGGATTATAGTAGTTTGAAGTTGTGTGCAATATCGTAGATATCATCCGTGTACGTGCCGTTGTGAATCGAACATTTATAACTCAGTGAAAGCGGAAGTACATTTCGAGTTATAATAATTAACTATAACGTCTTATCCTTAACTATACGTATAATTTAATGTCTTTAAAAATGTTTATATAATAATAATTCTAATAATTTTTTTTTTATATTTTTATGTATATTTTTAATTTTTTTTTCAAAGTTTAACAACGTCGTAACGTTTTAAAGTTGTGATGAGCAAAATATTTAAATACTTCTTATTTTTTTTTTTTTGTATATGCAAAGAGATTAAAATAAATTTTACGCATTTATATTATATGCGAACGAGCTCATACAGTATCAAATATGATTTAAATTTCCACGCACCATATATACATGTACGAATTTGTATTAAAAATACACCAGTACATTACATAATATTGCGTAAAATTGTAAACATATTTGATTACCTAATAAAGTTTAATATTTTCATATGCTATAGATATGTGTAGAATTATTCTCATTTGCGAAAGGAAAAACGTTTGATAAAATATAATTATTTAAAAATTAGAAGAGTAATAATTATAATAATTTATGTAATAAGAGTTAAAACGAGAAATTCTTAGAGTCTGTTGGATTCGGTTGTCATTCCGTTGACCTCGAAATCCTGGTTATCCATCCTGGCGTCCTGGCTAATTCCTGCTGCTCCGCTGTTTAAGGCCATTTTCTTCATCTGGCGTACCACCGTTGTCGCATGGTATGCTTGCTGCAATCAATAAATTATACACATATTAGATACGCTCATACTCAACACATAAACACATACACAAACACACACACAACACACACACACACACACACACACACACACA
>NW_020273626.1:544009-632950 GCF_003268045.1 Sipha flava | reverse complement strand
AAAAATACACTATACAGCATAGTTAAATAAATCACTACTTAAAGAATAATATTTTATTAAATATAACATAGTCGTATCCTATTTTTGTCACAAAAGTAAAAATATTATATTATAAATTTGTATGTGGAAAAAGAACGACAGTAATTATTTATCTGTACAAATAATTATACGGGTAACACGCGGTTCGTATGCCGTCATAAACCATCGCGCACAGTGGTCGACGATGGTGAGATGGTGAGACGATCATCCGACGGCGGGAGCCGCCGACTTGCGCTCTGTCAGCATGGAGTATAGTTACTAATAAATTATTATATAGATACTTGTGGACGGCGCTTATTATCCGATAACATACCTGGCATTTCCCTCATTCGTTTTATTTATACGTATAGGTAAGAGTGTCGAGAGAATGTGTTTTTGTCTTGAGCGCATTATTATTATAGTGTTTTAACTTTTAAATAAATTATAATGATTAGATTTGTTTCGTATTTTTTTGAAAATATTTTTAATGGGGCCTTAATCAAAATCGAGAACAACAAAAAGAGCTGCGAAATTTCATAAAGAGTTAATGGAAGATGCTAATAATCTAAAGCAAATTAAATTACATTTTCAGCCTGCACGTATTCAGCAAGGTAATAACTATTAGATTATAATAATCATATAATAATCAAAAGTTAACTATGAATCAATTCATTGTAATAAGTGTAATAAGTGCTTAGCATGTGCTTACATATTAATCAGGGACGTTGTCAAGGTAGGGGGGGCCTTAGAGGGCCTGGTCCCCAAAGAAAAATCAATGGCCCCGAACTGGCCCCCTTGATTTTGATTTTTAAATATTATAGTGTTTAGTTGTCTCAAAACGGCTAAATCCTGAATGTATATTCCATACGGGCGACTGTAAACTCCGCTAGAATATCGGTTAAGATATAAATATAAATAAAAGGTCTAGTGTAAACTCCGCCAGTTTTTTGTTTACCTGCTCAGTGCTCACATTGCCACGTGCCTTCTCACATTAAATACGTTGACATCTATTGCGATGATGTATGTCGAAATTTATAAAATTACTCTCATGGTTCGAATCATTTCAAGGTGGATATATATCCACATTGATTCATTTATTAATAATTTTATCTTCATATTATCCGAAATAAGTATATCCAATGATGATATCAGCAGTAGGTAAGGTATACGTAAAATATACTTTGACGAATATAATTATTCGTAGTCTACGTGTCTCCGTGTATATTTTATATTGAACGAAATATGTCGCAACAAAGTAATAATATAAAATTAATTAACTGGTCAACGAGACAATTTATTGGTTTTATTTAACAACTACAAATATAACCAAAATATAAAATATGTGTCTGGTGAAATAAAATGGAGGTATGATATTATATAATATAATAATAATAATATTCACTTATTATTATACAGTCGACTCTCAGTAACTCGAAGTTCAAGGGGGAAAAAAAAATTCGACTTACTAAAAATTTCGAGTTATCAAAAACTTTTAAAAAGTATGTTTTTATTTTTATATAATATGTATTTACATTAACGAAATAAAAAAGAAAATTTACATGTTATTATTTTTAAAGAATTGGTGTAAAGTTAATTGTTTTTGTTTATTTAACACTATATTGTTCTCAATTCTATTTTCTAAAACACCGAGTGGCTTAAATAAATCTTCCATACCTTCATTGCCTTCAATATATTTACGTAATGTTTCTAATGCAAGTGTTGCTTCTTTATTTGTAATGGTGGATTGTACTTGTTGGTCTTCGAATTCTTCTTGGTTATCTTCGTCCAATATATCGGAGATAATATCGTTCTCAATCCATTTTCCACAAATATCCAAATTTTCATCGACATTAACGTATGATGTAAAGGTTTCATCAATATTTATTTTCTCCGTTAATTGATCCCATTCATCGTTATTATCATCAGAAGGATCATAAGGAGTGTTTTCATCGTTTTCAATTGAAGTTTTAAAACCTGATTTTGTAAAACAGTTTACAATCGTTCCTTTTTTTACGTGTCGCCATGCTTTATCGCATAGCCGTATAGCATCCAATATGTTTATTATGATTTGATTGTTACCATTTATAGTCGATATAATTTTTTTTACCATTTCTTTTCGATAAAATATTTTAAAATTATTTATTATGCCTTGGTCTAATGGTTGTAATACAGACGTAGTATTAGGAGGTAAAAACTGCACGTGAATAGCATTTAAAGTTGAAGTCAAATTGTGTGCAGTACAATTATCTATAAAAAGTAAGATTTTTCTTTTCTCGGTGACCATTTTTTTATCTAATTTCATTAACCACAAATTAAAAATTTCAGACGTCATCCAGGATTTTTTGTTCGCATGATAATCTAATGGCAATGATTTTACTTGTTTAAAACATCGTGGTTTTTTCGACTTACCAATCAAAAGTGGTCTTAATTTTTCCGTGTCCGACATATTCGCCCCTAACAGAAGTGTTACTCTTTCTTTGCTATGTTTTCCACCTGAACAAGATTAGCCTTTAAACATAAATGTTTTTTCAGGTAAACATTTGAAAAATAATCCTGTTTCGTCAACATTAAAAATATCGTCTGGAGAATAATTTTCGATGAGTTTCGGTAAATTATTTATCCATACGGAACATTTTTGTACATCTACAGCGCCACTTTCACCAAAAACTTGTTTAAAAACAACATTATTTCTGTTTTTCCAATTTGTTAACCATCCACTGCTGGCTTTAAAATGTACATGCCCCAACTTATACCCAAACTCTTCAGCTTTTTCTCGTAGAATGGGTCCATTTATTGGAATTTTTTTGTCAAGACATTGTTGAAACCATTTTAATAAACAGGATTCTATATCAGAGTATTCTCCTGGTTTCATTTTTTTTTCGAGTTGCCGAGTTTTCATTAAAGTTTTTCAAAATTACCTCTTTACTTTTTATTATTGTAGATAATGTACTCGCTGGAATTCCAAAATCTTTGGCTATTTCTTGTTTTTTCTTTTCACCTTTTTCAATAATTCTAAGTAAGTTCACTTTTTCTGCAAGTGATAATGTTGTTAATTTTCTTTTTTGAGCCATAATAACCACTGATTTAACACTGTTACACTCGCTCAATAAACGGTTAAACGAACAAACGGCATAGAACTAAAAATGAAATCTATTGTATGAAATTATCAAGGTTTAAGTTACAAACATTTAGTTGATTATAATGGTCGGGTTTTACAAAACAAGTGATAGGCGAAAAATAATCGCCTTGATAAACTACTTTTAGTACTAAATTTGGATAAGAAAATTCGAGATATCGAAAATTTGTCAAATTAATTTTCGAGTTAGGAATTTTAATTATTCGAGACATCGAGAATTTCGAGTTATCAAGGTTCGAGTTACCGAGAGTCGACTGTATTACTTATTATATATTATTTTTAATAATATATCATATTAATTTTAAACTACTAATTGATTTTCTTCACTGGCGGAGTTTACATGTATTCAATTTTACCTGATTTTTTTTAGTGGCAGAGTTTACATGCGCTCATTCCATATAACTAACGATCATATAACAAAAATTAAATTCTGAAATTCTATTTTATAAATATTCGTCACTTGACAATTTGAGATAAGACAATAGTACGTATATTAATAGATTGAAAACTATAAATTCCAAATACGGATATCGAACACACATTTGATAAACACAACTACAGAAAAGGGCCAAAAAATGTTGGCCCCCTTATAGAAATATGTCTGGTTATGTCCCTGATATTAATAGAGGAATTATCAAAACAATCTGTTCTATTCAATAATTTATACATCGTTTTCAAATGTGCTTTAATATTAATATTAACACGAGTAACATGTGAAAGAGTTTTTTCGAAATTAAAAATTATTAAAAATAAACTCAAATCAACACTTTCTCAAAATATTCTGACCCATTAATATTGATATCAATAGAAAAAGATATAGCTGAAAATATAAATAAAGAAAATTTTATGAATGAAATTTCCAAATCCTCAATGGAATTAAAAAGGCTACTTCAATAGATTTGTAATTTATATACTAGTATAGTAGTATGTATTTTATTATTCAACATTATCTACTTGATAATATATTAATTAAAAAAGTGAGTTTTAATATAGATAAATTTAAATATTTTTATGAATTAAAATATTTAATTCCAAAATGATTATACTTTCCTTTTCTTATTTTGATATTTGGTTTAATTTTTTAAATTATGGCCCCCCCCCCAAAAAAAAAAAATTCCTGCCTGGGCCCTGACGGTAGCCATGGATTTTAATTAATTCTCGATATTGAAGCACATTTTGTAGACTCGAGTAAAAAAAAAATTGAAATCTATTTGAAATGAATTAAGAATAAAATAAAATATTGTTTTATTAATATTGTGGTTAATCTATAATCAACTTTTGGTCATATATTATAATTATTTGTTTTTGACTAGTATTATTTCGTCGTTTTTAAAAACCTTACTAAGTTACAATACCCAAGAGCCTATACTTTTGTGTTTTTTCGAAGCTTTTTGTTAAAATATTCGATAACAACAAAAATGTAAGTACACGTCTTATTAAAATATCACAGTAGAAGCAAACGAATTGAGCTACGGAAAAATGTTCGAGCTTGTTTGTTTTTCAATAAGTATAATACACGTCGCGTTTACCTTACGAAATCGACTCAATTAGCCTCCTATAGGCGATACAAGGATTTAGTGGAATTTTAGAGACCTAACATTTTTGTTCTATTTACAATTAACGAGTAAGCTGAAAAAAAAATGTGACTTGCTAATTGTTATACTTTAGCTCCAAGCTTAGGGATATAATGCGTAAACCGTACTCAAGACACTTTTTGGGGCTAGAAAAATACTCAAGTGGCTATACCACCCGATTTCCGTTTATACAGCATACGCGATAATACAATGTAACATGATAACATAATGTAATATTATGGAAACTTCAATAAAATACTATTCGATCCAATTATTATGGGTTTTTTTTTTATATTATAAATTATTTGGAAAATTAATCAGTTGATGCGTTCGTTATTGTTACAACCAATGGTATAATTTTCAAATAGTTTCGAATCAAAAATAAATACATCATAGTACATTAAGTATGTTATATATTTAACAGGCAACTAATTTAAATACGGATTTCAAAGGTATAAAATAATCTGTAACTATAACAGCACATAAAAGTTATATGTATCATTAAAATTAATTGAACTGACTAATAACCAAAATAATATTAATTTTTATAACCTATAACATAATTGAATAAATAATATGCGGCAGAACTTATCTATACTTCTGTAAACATATTCATAAACATACATATATATATATATATATTCTGTCCCCTGCCAGAATGGTCTTCGCACGCCTATGATTAGTAAACACGGTATAAAAACTATAGTTGAGAAAGTGAATGACACTTTTTAATTATAATAAGCTAATTTTTTC
This sequence comes from Sipha flava, assembly GCF_003268045.1. Lineage (NCBI taxonomy): Eukaryota > Metazoa > Arthropoda > Insecta > Hemiptera > Aphididae > Sipha > Sipha flava. Next base: position 627,469 of record NW_020273626.1, on the reverse strand, counting down.
TTTATTAACGATTAAATTGACAGTAAAGATGAGCAATATTCCTAAGCATCAATTAAGTTTAAAATTAAGTTTACATTTTAACATCGATTAATGTAATTTTTGAATACCTAATTCAATTTTTTTAATATTTATTTTTGCGGACAAATATTATAGTTGATAATTTCAAATTTTTTCAACAGAAACTAACTAATCTAACTTCTCAGCATAAATAGTAAGATTTCATAGTATATAAATAAACATAGATATTCTGAAAAAATTAAAAATTAATTAACTTGGACATTTGAAAAACTATTACGGTAATTTTAAATTAACGCAAGGGAAAATAAGTAAAGTTATAAAAAAGTTCATAAAACACCCGAAACGAAAATGTATTATGCTCATTAACTGCTTAAATAATCCTAATCCTAATAAAACGCCTACGAAATGCATATTATTAGGAATATTTTTTAAAACGTTACTATAAAATGCTTGAACTTGTAAATTATATTTATGTTCTGTTCATTTTAATATATACAGATAATTGTTCTTTTTACGATCGAATGCGTATTGTGTATGATATTTTAACTATAAAAAATAAAAATAAAGGCATACAACTTAAATGAGAATCCATCAATCAGTTGCGCGATGACTTCGAGATAGATTTTTAGTTCCCTCACAATTGTCTCGCGGAATGAATGTAAAAGATAAATCGTTCGTTTCATGACGTGTAAATTGCTTGAGATGAATATTAAGGGTTAACTGTGCACAGAGTAAGTCGGAAAACACTATAGGATATTATACCGTTAAAATCGATGTTTGAGCACACCATAATTACCAGACCTACTGCATTATTATTATTATTATTATTATTATCATTGTCGTTTTTTGGTGATAAAAATTGCAACAAAAAACAAAAATTAAATAGTTTAATAAAAAAGTAATTCAACATAATATTATATTATAGGACTTGGTAATAATCGACACGCATAGAATTACGAACATCACGATATACAATTACGTATTAGCTGTTTCTACGCAACAACATCTAAGTCACATTAGTAATCAATGATTTGTACGAATCTAATTATAATAATATTATAATCTACACACTACGTATACGCATAAGTAATGCATCGTTGTTGTATACAACTTAAATGATCAGCGGTAAGTTCACGCTATTATATTATAATACTTTGTTCAAAACCAAGCGTGAACGTTTACATATATTTATAAAATATAATATTATCTTTTAAAAAAAAAAAGCTGTTGCTCTACGTGCTGTTCGGTGCAGGCTAACTAACTAATATGGTATATGGAACGGGGTGATCGTCGACAAAGGGCGCAAATTATACTCTATCATCGATGTAGTTAAATTTAATATCATCAGCCATGCACACATTATATTCAGACATATATTACATTATTGTGTCACAATCAATGGCCCGGATAAAATTATTTTTAAAAGATTCCATATCGACTGTTTACAAATAGATCAAACAATATTGTACCATTTTTTTATCTTTCTTAAAATCGGTTTTTTTTTCGACATGCTTAACCATTATCCATTAAAATTTAATACTTTTAAATATTTATCGACTTTATTTATACTTATATTTAGTTTTTTTATAACTTATACCATAAACAGTGAAAGGACTGCCGAATTTATATAAATAATTTTCTCGTGGTATACATTTATTAGATTATATTGATGATTATTTTCTTATTTATATATATAAATAATAATGATACAAGCAACTTCAACTAATTTAATTTAAAAGAGACGATTCGAGTACACAATAGTTTTTAAAATCAGTATACCATACAAGTAACTTTTTTTTTTCTTAAAAAATATGATGAAAGGAAATTCGAAAGCATCCACGGTTAAATTACAATTTTTTGGGATTTTTAACTTTCTAAATGTGTAATATTTTTGTTTGCAACAGTCCTAGAATCTAATGTAAAAAATTATTTCAGATCCTTAAAAATATTAGAAAATAAAACGGGATTTTTTAATAAGGTAAAATAAAATTCTTTAACTGGATCAAAGTCCACAAATAATAATCATTTTATGTAGAGAATTAAATTATTTTTGTTATTCATACATATAATTATATAATTCATGTAATGATCTTTTCACGTTATTTTTAGTTAATTTAGATCATCAATTTAAAAAAGACCAATAATACATTATCAAAATACACTATTTAGGTATTTTTGATAAAATCACTTTTAAATGAATTCTTTTTTTAAATGAGTTCTCAGATATTTGTAAAGTATCCCTAAATTTGAATATATGTATTTGTAAAAAAATGTCATTAGTACAAATTATCATTATAATAATAGTCATTATCATCATACAAAAATGAATAAAAAAAAAAAAAATGAAAGACAAAGTGTTGAACTTAGTGTTTTTGAATGCATAAAATCTCTAACCAATTAAATTATTTATATTATTATTATTATTATTATTATTATTTCGAGTATGGCGAAGTTTACTTCACGACGAATTCACTCACTGGTTTTGTGGCATTCCAATATTTTATTTTAAAATACTAAATGTGCGTTTGATCTAAACAATATTTGAATTTCCTTACCGGCAGTACATGGCAATAGAAAATATAATAATATTACTAATACCACTTATTATTGTTATTTTGTATTGCTTCTTTCTCTATCGTGACACGTGTGTAGAGTTGTATTATTATGGGGTACGCTTACAATGGTATTTAAAATAAATGCTTGTATGGAAAACGAAATCTATTTATTTACTGATTAAAACTTAATTTTGACATTAGAGTAAAGAAAAACACAGTTCATACTCCTGTACACTATTCACTTTATGATTGACGAAAAAATCAAATCTTTTACTTATGAACTTAATAGGTACATTTTCGTGTACGAATATTAGAATATCAAAGCATGTTCTATTGTAAGTGAAATCGTAAATATTTGCATGCTTATCATTTTTTGGTTGAACTCATACATATTTTCTAAAATACTCATATTGTTTGGGGTCAAGTTGGTAAAAAAAAAAAAATAAACCTATAGCTGAAGATTTTACTCGAAAACTGAAAGTAAGTTGATACCGAAGACAAACATCTGTTACAAAGCGCACTGCAGTAGTCATAAACTTCTATTGCAAACACGACATCTTTGTCTTTAAAAAGAAGTAACACATAGTTTTTATTTTAATTCAAATAATTGTTTTCAAACTAACTGGAAAATAAAAACCAAGTTATTACAATGGTTTTAATGTATATTACTAATGCAAGCTAATTTAATTTTAAATTATGCTTTTGTACATCAATGGATTTAAAACATATAATTAAAAAAAATATTCTAACTTTTAAATAATTGACGTGTTTCAGTAATTTACCACGCATACTATCCTTACTGTGATAATTATATTACATAACATTTATTTTAAAATAAAATTAAAAGCTTATCAAGAAATATAGTTTCATTTTACAAACATTTCTGAGAAATATTTTCTCAGAACATATTTGGTACCCACTTACTCATACGATATTATCAATGTTAAAAATAGGCAAACGCATGGAAGTCCTTGCTTTACAGTTATTGCTTTATAATTTAAAGTTCTGAGTTATCGTCATAAGAGGGCCACCTTTAAATTTTTCTAGATTGGGGCTTTGGATAAAATTGTCACGTTGCTTCCTCCTGGCTATGGTATTGGTGGTTCGGTACTCTGTTATTTCCTATTTTGAATTGTATTGGTGTCTACTTTATCAATCTACTATTTATACTTCAAATTATCATGTATACAATTTATAGCAGTAAAATGTTGGTTTCGATGTATAATTCTTTCGTTGTGTAAATCGTTTGCGATGCGAATCACTTTGATAGAAATTACATTATGACGTAATATACACATATAGATTATACACAGATATTTATAATCTATGTCTATATAAATATTTCAATAGTAGAAACTTCACCAATTTGCCCTTTCTCTAGTGTAATGCCACTTGACATTTAAAAAACCCTTTAATTGAGTAAAAATTATAAAAGTCTCTCATAAATTGTCAGACATGGCGTAACCAGAGGCTGTGATTACTACGTAACAATTACCAATAATGAATACAAATTGTATTATATTTTTTTGTTTAGGAATTTTTCGTCTCAGAACTTTGAGATTTATATCAAAGAATCGTTTATAATTTATGGAAATTCGTTAAGTCTAATGTCATATTAAAGTTTAAAACTAAACCGATGAACACAAAGATTTTAATGAAACAATATTAGACTAGCTGCTGTATACTTTTATTTTTATTTGTTATTATTCATACGGACAATGTCCAAAATACAAAATAGTAATAATAATAACAGTAAAAACATAGCAATATCTGACAATGAACACATTTTTAAACAATTCAATAAAGTTTATGATATACAATAGGGTGAATGAAAGTGAGTACCTACATAACAGAAATTGATGAAAAATAGAGAATAAAATATGGCAAAAAAAAGAACTCGAAGAACCATGAGAAGAAACAAGAATTTTGGGTACCTTGATAAGCAATAAAAGTGGTCCACAAACAATGAGATAATCTATACCACATAATAAATCATAATCGTCATGGTCATCGACGATTTCCTGGGAAAAAATGAATATAACTTAGCTACCTATACAGGAACAAAAATTAAATTCAAATACACCTCTCATAATTTTGAAACTGTAAAATTATTTGAAAAAAAAAAATAAAAGAAATATTTTTCCGTGTACAAGAACAAAACAATTATTAAACACGATTCTTCTGCGTGTCCGAAATGTGCGTTGCTCTGAAATTTACCAATGATTTTTGATTTTACACAGGTCGCAGTGCCTCAAATCTGCACCCGGGTAGTACCAATGGCGATCGCTTGTCGTTGGATCGATGAACCATAATGGCCTTCGGAGTCAGGGGAAAAAATATTTCGGCGATCGGCTTTGTATTCACGGTGTTCTATCAAGCACGCCTGCAGGATAAAATCCCACCCGGGGCAAGATTAAAATTCTAAGGGCCAAAACAACGTGTATCTAAAAACAAATGAGAACAAAATCAAATACCATAGAAATCGGTACCCGGGAGAACTTATAGTTTTAATTGATATGCAGTCATGCGTAAACATTGTAAACTAATAATAAATACGTTCAAGATTATACATTTTAGATTATCTAAAAATATAAAAAAATTTACTAAACTTCATAAATGGATCTTAATAAAATTATTTTATGATTAATATGCATGATATTAAATTAAAAATAGATTTGAAACAAAAATTCCCAGTAGGAGCAATGGCCCCTTTGGCCTCTGCGGGCGCGCATGTGTCCTGTAATCGTTCGCTTTCACCCGCGGCGAAGGCGTTCCTTTAGAACGTTTCGTTGTGCTCGGAATTTCCGACAGCGGTATAGTTATATCAATCTGTACACGCTCGACGAACTCGCGTAAACTCGATTTCCAATGACCATAGAAGACGAATAGGTGATTTCGTAAAGTTTCTAGTCCGCACAGGGTCAAGGCCTACCCGAAACGGGTGTCAGAACGTTGTTTATGCGTTGCGAATGTCGTTGCAGCTCCATTGTGCGGACGAATTGAACTTAACACAACAATGGTCGGATGGAGGGCAGTGCACGTGCATAATGGGCTGGATCGTGCGTTCGAGCGTGGCTAGTTTACGAAGAAAATCCATTTAGACCGAGACGTTGACGAACGGGTAAATATATTTTACGCGTATCGTTGAATCCGATTTCGAAAAAAAACGTTATACTCGTGTAAACCAGTGGGTAGTAACCAATATCTCATTATTACCCTATCGAGCTCGCGTGCGTTAATTGATAATATTCAAACGTAGACGATTCAAATTCGAAAACGTCTGTCCGAATGGATTTTGCGTAGAACTAATAACAGTTTTGTTCATCAACAAATAATATCGATTCAATCTTTAAAGTTCATCTATCAACATTCTTAATAATGGAACGTGTTTTGAAACATCGGTAAAAATTTGTAAACATTTTTCCATTTCAATTTAGTTTTTATGCTGGGAACAATTTGCAATTATTTTGTAAACAAAATTTGTATTTTAATATGAATTTAGTGTGATATAGATTAGGGGTCTCTATTTCACGTATATTTAAGAACACGTTCCGTACGTGTTTTTATAGAAACGGTAAATTTAATTTAATTTTTAAATAGGAAATTTTTTTTTAATAATAAATTAATAACTATTAATTTGAGTTTTATTAATACGATTGTATTATAATATATTTTACAGTAAAAACACTATAAAAATAACTTATGAATACGACCAAGCCAATTATTTTAATAAATTACAAATTAGATTCATACATAATGAAATAAATTATAAATTTCGTATATGATTTTTATAAAATTTATAAATATGTATACCGTGTGTCCCAAAAAGCAGGGGCCACTTTACCACTCATTACCATGTAAATATTTTTCAATTCTGTTTGCAGGACATTAAACTAGACTAAAGGATCGTAAATTTCTATGACTTACAATGTTTTTAACTCATGTATCTTGCGTATGTGCAATAAAACTTACATTTTTTTAAATGGCAACCCGTAATTTGAATATCATATTCGGGTTCATCGATTTTTTTCAAGCCATTTTGATGTATAAGCTTGTGTCCTAAACCCAAAATTGACTAAACTAGAGCTAAGTAGAATTTAAGAAATTAAAAAATTTAATTTAATTAATTTTTTTTTTCTAACTGTGCGTACTTTTTTCTTCTAAACACCACGAAACAAACAATCAAAATTATTATTATTAAACTAATTAACTATTTACTACTTATGAATTATTATCTTATTTTATTATTACACATTATGAAATTACATATGGTCTTAATTGGCTAAAACCAAAAAAAGAAGAAGTGTATTTTTGTTTCCATCAGAATTATAATTAAGTGTCTATTAAAATAATTATGAGCATTGGTGTTTCTAGTTTTGTTATCTACCTATACCTATTAAAATGTCATTAGCTATTTTTATATTAGGTATTATGGAACTCATTATCAGAGTCATGTGTCATTGCAGTCTTAGTAGTTCGACGTTTCTTATTCGCTATTGTCAATACCTTTAGGTATTATAAGTTATAGTTTGAATTTTGTTAGAATAAATTATTAATCATGAATAATAGTGAAAGAGTTCAGTTACTATTAATCTACAGAAAATGGAACAGAAACGCACGAGAAGCAATAAGAATGTACGCTCAGCAATATCCAGATCGGTATCACCCCAATCGTACTTATGTTCAAAAGCTTGAAAAATCATTGATTGAAACTGGTTCATTAAGTAGAACAAATGCTGTTCAGCAACAACCACGGGTAAATCAAAATTTTAATGAAGTTATTGAAAATCAAGTTTTAGCGTATGTACATTTTAATCCACGTTCATCTGTTAGACACGTCGGACATGAAGTTGGCATACCTAAAACTTTAGTTCATAAGATTTGTAAAAAAAAATAAACTTCACCCTTACAAACCAGACTTTGTCCAATATTTACGCATAACAGACCCAGAAAAAAGATTAAATTTTATTTCTTGGTTTATGGTGACGTCTGAGGATGATCCATTATTAATTAATCATATTTTGTAGACTGATGAAAGTAAATTTACTAATAATGGAATATTAAATAAGTAAAATAATCGTTATTGGTCGAATGAAAATTCTCACTGAGCTGTTCTTACAAACTTCCAAACATGTTGGGGTATAAATGTATGGGTTGATTTGATTGGTAGTAAGTTACTTGGGCCCCATTTTTATGACGGAACTTTAACAGGAAGAAGATACTTAGATTTTTTGCGTGATGACTTGCAATTACTCCTTGATGATTTACCTTTAGATATACGCAGAAAATTTATTATCTGCAAGACGAGGCACCTGCTCATAATGCCCGAATATTGTCCAAGAATTTTTGAGAGTAAGATTTGGCGAAAAATTTATTGCAACACATGGACCAGTAGAGTAGCCCCCAAGGTCACCAGATCTAAGACCGTTGGATTTTATTTTGTGGGTACACTTAAAAAATGTTGTGTATGCTGATCCTCCAATCAGCATCCAAGATTTAAAGAATAAAATTACACATGCATGTTACCTCCTAAATGAAAACCAAATACTGGCAGCAACTACTCGGGAATCGTTACGTCGATTTGAGGCATGCACTTTACACGACGGAGGGACTTTTGAACAGTTTATTGAATAGTTTATGTTTGTAATTTCTGTAAATTAAATTGTAAATAAAAATGTATAGTTATGTTAAAAAAAATAAAATAGAAATTTTGTTTCTTGAAAATACATGTTTAAACTATGTTATTTCATAATGTGTAATAATAAAATAAGATAATAATTCATTATTAGTAAATAGTTAATTAGTTTAATAATAATAATTTTGATTGTTTGTTTCGTGGTGTTTAGAAGAAAAAAGTACGCACAGTTAGAAAAAAAAAAATTAATTAAGTTAAATTTTTTAATTTCTTAAATTCTACTTAGCTCTAGTTTAGTCAATTTTGGGTTTAGGACACAAGCTTATACATCAAAATGGCTTGAAATAAATCGATGAACTCGAATATGATATTCAAATTACGGGTTGCCATTTAAAAAATGTAATTTTTATTGCGTATGTGCAAGATACATGAGTTAAAAACATTGTATGTCATAGAAATTTACAATCCTTTAGTCTAATTTAATGTCCCGCAAACAGAATTGAAAAATATTTACATGGTAATGAGTGGTAAAGTGGCCCCTGCTTTTTGGGACACACGGGACACACATATTTATCAAATTCATGACCAGAAACAACCTTTTATTAATGTAACGTCCAGGGTTTCTTATATCGCTAATGGTGCGTGAATAAAATGTTCAGAGAGATTTTTAACTTTTGTTCAACTATTGGCTATTTATATACATTTTTACTTGAAAAATATTAGTATTTTATTTAATATATGTATATATGCCGTAATAACTGATTAATTTAGCTAAATATTTCCGAATTTTTGTTAGTTGTATTTTTGTAAGAGAATACGTAATTCATCTTTATTAAAAGATAAAGGAAATAGTTTACACTACTGAAAAAATATTGATATTATTGTACCGTTTCTTATATTCTCATATAATTTATATACATTATAGTAATTCGAATTTCAATTAATTAATATTCATTTTATAGATACAAATAAAACTAATAAAATAACAAACTGAAATTTACGTATATATTTTCTGTCCAATAACTCATCTAATGTATGTTTTGATTCTATATTTTTAATTTTTAACAAGAACACTGAAAGTTTACGAGGAGAATAACTCATCGTCTGGTGCAGAAACTACTGAGACTAATCTCCCGGACTCCATATATAAACCATTATCGCTGTGATTCCTCCCATCGAACTTTTATATGCCATCTATAATATTAGAATTGAGACTGTTAGGCCCATTTCACACAGGACGGTTTTGTCCGTGCGGATTTTATTCGTACGATTTTTCTCCGCACGGACGTTGTTTTCACACAATACGGTTTTTCCCCGTGACGGCACGGCGCCGTGATTTTCAGTCGTTGACACGGCTGTATCACGGCGACCATACGGATAAAATTCGCCCACCGTCCCGTGTGAAAGCCACAATTAATTTTATTTATTTACTACCAAATAAAATCCGTACGATTAAAATCCGCACGGACGAATCCGTCCTGTGTGAAATGGGCCTTAATCGACCGTCTCATTCGTTTTACGCGTCGTTTTTCGTTAATCGTTATCGATTATTTCAAAAATAGTGCAGTGCTGTTTTTCCAGAGCGTATACGTATACATATATACATACCATACGTGTATCAATACACGTACCAAATCGAGAGCCCTAATCAAGATGCACAGAAATTATAATAAATCATAGTAAAAAAATCGTAAGAAAAAAATCACTGACAGATCGTTATGTATTGAAAATATCAACTTAAATTGTTAACTAGTTTAATGCTCAACCTTGGATTTACTGTTTATTCTATTTTAAACGAGGTTATTAAAAAATAAAACATACAATTTCAATCTTAGGTGACTTATTGTTTGTAAATTATCAGTTTTCACGTGAGTCTTTGATAAACACTATACGATGTGCTTTGTTATAATTCAGTTCAATCAAATAAACTGCGAACCAATAAGATACCATGGTAGTTTTAATCTCAACTAATGTTTTAGAACTATTATATATAATTATTTGATAGCGGAAAACGATTCGAGTAAAAGATTTACCTCGCCGATAGCAATATACACAGTACAGCTAATTTTTATTTCTTCAAATGTTAATTCAATCAATGGACCATTTGGTTTTGGGTGTAAAAATATATATAGTTTTTATCCGGGGTTTTATTAATAATTGGAAAATTCGCCAGTAATTCTTCTTAATCTAAGTAAAAAACCGTAAAAAAACTTGGAGCCGCTGTCGTATACAATAAACGATTGCCTTTGTAAATAATCGATGGATATCAATGATAATATTTAGAACTTTAATTTGATAAATAATATGATTATAAATATTGTAAAATACTATTAATTAGTATGCATGTAAAAAATAAAAAATAAAAATAAAATGCAAAATACATGATTTAATGTTTGCTGCAGTTGTTGACATAATTTTTTAGGCACAGCTATCCGGGTAGGTTAGTCTATTTATCAAATACACAACATATTATTTTATAATACAAATATATTATATTTTAGTTTGTCATTTTACTCTTATATTCTATTTCGATTAAGTTTATTTGGTAATAAGTTATTACTAATAACTTTATTGAGTTGTAATGCTTGCTTTAAAAAAAAACAAACGATAATAATAATTAAATAATCTCGTCAATTTTTAATTTTTAACTATTCGTAACATAAATCAATAATGAATACTATATTATAAATAATATTAAATTGTCGTTTCTCGATTTGTGTTTTACCACCTACCGGTCAGAAGAAAATTTAATTTGGAGCTCAAAATCAGTTGCTGCGTACAGAGCGGTTGACATGTTACATCACTGTATAACTCGTATACTTACTAAATGTATACTCGTATTGTAACAGTTGTGGAAAAACTTTGGATACTGTTCTGTTGTTACCGAGTTTTTTCGGTAGGTCACATGTATTGAAAGGTAGGTACCCAATATTGGTTAATGTTTGTTTGGTTTAGATACACTATGTAAGTTAGGTATGTAATATACGTAAGTGTACGTTGACTGGTATGATAAAATGTGTGTAAAGATGTACTTAGAGAAGTATATGAGTGACACACAACGAGAAAAAAAAAAAAGGGGAAAGAATACATCAACAGCAAAGGTAGGTAAAACAAAAACGGACGAAGAGTAAGTGGTCGTTAAATAAAAATATAACTTATAGGTAGTATACACGCGTACAAAAAAATAATATGACCGCATGCACATTTATGGAAAATATAAAATGGTAGGATTTTTCGCATATGAACTTTTCTGTCGGAATTTTGAGCGTATATTATTTATTTATTGATGTCGGACACGATGGCAATGGAATTCGAGGGAAACATATTTTGGTGTTTATGAAACTTTAGGTAGTAAGATTAGTTCAAACATCGCATAGTCCATAATTGTATCGATCAAACAGAAATTTATTTGTATTTATCACATTTGTTTGGCATTGATGATGTTTTTTTATTTTTAGTGGATTAAGATTGATTTCGAGGAATGTCACAATCATTACAACCGTCTCAAATTTTCGGAAAAATTGCATAAAAAAAGTTAAGGTTACTTTGACATATAGAAAACAATAGTTTTAAACCGATATTGGTATTATTTTATAAAATTATTGACATTAAATATGTTTCCTATCGCTCATATTGAATCTCGGTACTGCCTACAAGGGGGGGGGGGGATTTCCGAAATAATAACCCAATCACGCTTTTTAAATTTACATGCGATACGCTAATAGAGGTAGAAGAAGTGCGTCCTCAATCAAAATTTAGCACCAAGAGCCGTAGTGATAGTGATAGTGACAGTTAGGACGTGCCTTAAAGAACAATGGCAAATAGTTTTTCTGAGGAAATCACGGACGGCTTATGCAAAAATCGAAACATGTTATTAGAACGTATGATGGCGTACGAAAACGTTGAAAACGAAAAAATAATAAAACAATAAAATGTAAGAGAAAAAAAAACGAATCAATTAAGTAAAAAACCACAAGCATAAACTAAATAGACTAGTAAACATAATTTATACGTACATGAATACATAATATCAATACAAAATTATATATTATGTGTTTATGATAAGTGACCATATGGCAAATGGGTTAATATATAATGGTCGTCAAAATAATGTCTTTAAAACGATAAAAATTAAGGTACTCATCTGTCAAAAATAAGCGGAGTGAAAAAAGTTATTCTTTAATTTGTGAGCAAAAAAAAAAAAAATTCATAGGAGCACTTCAATTTTAATCAATAAGTTAATATTTCGGTCTATATTAGTTCTAACGATATCATTGAGACATGAAGATTTATATATATATAGATTTCTTTATATAGCTTGCTTTCTAACTAAGAATTTAAAAATAGATACAATTTTAGAAATAAAACGAGTTGCACACCAATTCGAATTAATTTTGTAATATGTGTGAAGCAAGGGATTTTTATTAAAAAAATTTGAATGGAAGAGATGTTTGAAAAAAAGTCACGGGGACCTTAATAACATTAAAATCGTACAATCGAATAAAAAATCCACCATCATACGTATGAGAATTAATTATAAATTGAAAGTCAATTAACAAACATAGATCGATTGATGGTGAAAAACTCTAGTAGATTCACGCGAGTATCACATAGTATTGTTTAAAAGGATCTTGTTTTATTTTTAAGACTTAGATGTATTTGTTTTTTTTTGTTTTTGGCTCACAAACTTCAATATTATTTGCAGACCAGATAGGCACATTGGCGTACATTACATGTCAAAATATTATATTCATACATGTACGTATAAATGTAAGTACAGTTTCGAGGTTAGGACTCTATAAAATTATAACATATCATATGGTGTAATATATGTATTGCGTTCATCTACGTGGATTCAAATATACATTCAAGAAAGCCGAATCATTTCAAACGCAACACAGATTTGGCAGTCGCGGGGGTAACACGTATACGCACACACGCTATTTTTTTTCTACCTTCAGCACCATAATCATTATTATCTTGACCGTCATCATCATCATCATCATCACCATCATCAAAATCATCAATCTCGGCTTCCTCTACAATCGTAGCACACTTCTGTCTGTTCGGTATAGCAGCAGGCAGTATCGACGATGTGTCTGATACGTCTGACACGTTCATTGCTAACCTCTGCATTTTATGCACCATGGATATGGCGTTCATAAGTTGCTGGAAACATGATCATGATCATCTTAACGTTTTTTTCAATTTATTTTTTTTAAATTTAAATTTTTTTTTAGCCATCCGATATCTGATACGAAGATCTCTTCGTATATATATTTATAAAATAAGTATATTATCTAAGTGGATATTTCTCAGGCAGCTATTGTTTAATTGGTAGTGTGTTTTAAACCTTTTTTTTCAATTTTAAACACAATGATATTACTATAATGTACCCAGAATTCTTTTTCTAAATTTACATCAAGAAAAAAACAAAGTTTTCAATATTTTATTTACAATATGATCCAGCAAATTAAATATTGTATGAATTAATATTATCATGTTTGATCTAAATAAGTATATTGAATTTTTAGAGCCATTTAACTTTTCGGTAGGTGATATTTTATCAGATATTAGAATCGTCTTATGCAGTCGATCCTAGACAAATGTTGTTCAAAATGTTTCCAATACATTTATGAATATTACAACTTTAAGTGCTAATGGCAAGTAATGGCAAAGTTTAAATTTTTTAACATTTTTTTTTTCTTACATTTTATTCTTAGTTCATACATGAGTAAAAATTGTGATTTCCGTTAGAAAAAGAATAAACCAAAATATAATCAAATTGTAAATTAATTTTGCTACATGCTACATAGCTATTTAAATTAACCACCCTGTATTTTAATACGAAATATTTTAATTAATTTTTTTTATTATAATACACATAACTTTTACATAGTAAATAATTGTTATTATATGATTTAGACTAGCGATTCAATTTTTCCGTCTTTATATGTTTTATTTATTTTATAAAATAATCATGGAAATAAATGTTAGGATTATATTATTATGACAAGCGTGGTGTGCACGTTCTCTGGCTTACACGCGTTGTATAACAGATACGTACCTTCCATCTGGATTTAGCGAAGTTCTTTTTGAGCTGTGCGGAAACGGTTCCGTGAATGTTTTTGCTGCTGGCCGCGTTGCCGGAAATCCTAGAGAAAAAAAGTTCACGAGCTCATCATATACACCGCATACACTAAATTATTGATATTATGACAAACGTTGGTATCACAAATTTGATTAATTCTTCAAAACAAAAAGTTATTTTATTGAAACTCTTATTACACTTTTTATTTCATAAAATCCCATTCTATGAATTTTTTTTTGTTCTACTTAAGATTTGACAAAATATATTCGTATCACGAGAATTTATCGTACCTATTATAGTAATTAGGAGCAACCAGTTGTCTTAATTTATGAGCGATTGAATGTTTAATTTATGATTTTTATCAGATTGATAAATAATTTGAAATTAGATCATTGAAATCTACTCGTTTCGATAATTCTAATATATAATATATACGTATATTAGTACATTTTCATAGGATCAATATTTTTACGAAATAATTTTAAATATATGTATATAAACATTCTAATTTTTGGACGTTTGTGACATTGCGTGTTGCAAAAATTCGTATATTTCGCATATTATTTGGAACGAAATCAATAACGAATGATTTTATCGAAGAACAATCAATAGATGCATTATAACGCACAATATTATCTAGAATTTTAGATAAGTACACATGAATAATTTGGAATGGTATTTTGTTTTATTTTTTTAATTTATGTGTATTATAGGCCAAGGCCCAAGATAGAGAAGATATTGTTTTAATAACAAACGACATTTTTGAATTGTAAATGCAATAAAAACATAAAAAAACTTACGGCGACCACGGGGTGTAAGGATAATTTTGAAAAATTTCTAAGGTAATAGTCGACAGTACGATTGGTAAATGATTAATAGTGGGATAATCAAGGAAAAGAAATTTCATTTAATTGAATTTTGTAAAAAAGATTTATATAAGGTCTCAGACGAGAAAATATGTATAACAAGTACCCAGGACCGGCGTTAGGAGAATGCAATAACCCCTACGAATAACCTACATAATAGTCGGCAATCATTAACAAATTAAATAATATTAGTGCTGTAGAATTTTGTTTTAGAAAGTGGTTGGTCAACAAATTTGAATTTGTATATTTATAAATCCCTCTTCATCAATATTTGCTAGCACCAGCCCTGCAGTTACATGTTTAGCAACGATATCACTATGATAACAGTTCATAGCCGAAAATATTTACAAACTTTTCGAACAATATAGTTATATTTTTAGAAATATAAAAACGCTTGATCACGTCTCGTCAGCATTATTATTTTGTCTGTGATGAACGGTTGTTGTAAATTATCGTTAGGAGGTCAATATTTATAATATTTATATTGCTATATTTGCAATATAGCATGGATTTGTGGCTTTGCTACAGTTTCACATAAAAAATAAATAATTTCACACGGAATAATTTGATCTAAGACTGGGGAACGCTTTGTGTCCGAGCTTGACCTTCAGGTGACAACAATAATGTGTAAAATCCCTGTCGTAGACTTACCATGGATGAGCCAATGCTTCTCGGCACGTGTAACGTTTATCCGCGTCCACACACATCAATTGCCTTATAAAGTTTTTCGCCGAATCGCTAATGTCGTCCCAGTACGGAGAATCGAATTCGAATTCACCTGCAAAATATCGAACGCAAAAGTTAGATTTTACTTTGGATTTGAATGAAAGTCAATGTCATTTATTCGTCGACACAATGTTTTATCAACAATGTCTTACGGAACCAAGAAGCGGCCGATTAAGACCGGTAAGGGGAAAATAAAATGAATCAACTTCTACAACATCGAGTTTCATCAAAAAAAATATTCCAAATGTAGTGATATTATACATTGCAAAACGTTTATAGTTATGCAAATAAAAATTTTTTGCAACTTAAAAATTTCTGTAAAACAATATAAAAAATACTAAAAAAAAAAAAACACAAAACTCAAGTTTTAACTTTAAAATTTTATGTGCCTCAGCTCTACAAGAATTGACCTCGAATCATAAAAAGATTATTAGAATTAAATAGGGCATGAGTTGGTAAAGTATACGATTGTAATCTATAATAGTCAGGACTAAAGACAATCGGCTTGGACATGATTTGTATTGATATTAGAAAAATTGTTGGTGTACATAATGGAATTTAATTATTCAGACGGACAAAAGTCGGCAAAATTAATTTATGCCAAAGTGAGCAATTGGGTAAGGGATTAGCACTAAAATCAATCGATAGCAACTGTATAAATGTTTATTCCATTAGCATAAGATTAAGTTAGTTAATAAAAAGTCGGTTCGGTATTAGATTTATATGTAAATAAAAACTTTCAGAAAAATAATTTTTTTGAAAAATTAAATGTAAAGTTTTAGGTTGTCGTTTGAAAATATAAAGTTAACATTATTCACGATTTAAATATTATAATTACAAAAAAATTGTATAAAGCACCTAATACATTAAATTTATATATATATAAAAAAAAGTAATTTGAAAATTGTTTTCTATATACGGCGAGATTGGATATAAAACACAATATGGGTCATAGTATGCAATATGTCATCATTTACACGGGTAATGTTAACAACTGTAGAAAAATGTCGATGTCAGTCATACCTGTACCTACTAACATGTTTTTAAAAACAAATGTGCTTCTAGCGTTACAAAAAAATTTCTATGTACGAAAAAGTCTGCAATATATCAACATTGCGCAGTTAGTATAATTTTATAAAATTAATAATTATGTATTATAACAGGCGTGGATACAAGGGAAGGGGTGAAGCCTCTCCTTAGACATTAGGTAGAATTATATCGGACGTAGGTACTTAAAATATTTAAAAAATTAGACGTAAGACTTCGTACAAATCCATATGCGCAATGAATTATGGCAGTAGCTCACTTTACTAGCTTCCTTTTTTTAATTTTACATCCGCACCTGTATTGTAATATCAAGGATCTAGATTCAATTGAATTAATTAGACATTATCCAGTCGGCCACATTACCCGTGACCTATTGTCACGTTTGAATAGTAATTATGTTATGTATGTGCAATGCGATTTGGTTTACCTTTTAAGATTTGAGCGAAGAGATTCGCGTCGTTCTCGTCGTAAAACGGCGGATAACCGCACAGCAATATATACGAAATCACACCGATGCTCCAAACATCCACGGCTTTTCCATAAGGCTTTTGAGCCAAGACCTCCGGAGCTGAAAAACAAAATGAACGATTAATTAGAAATGTATTTTTGAAACTCATTGATAGATAATGAGTATGAATATAAGAATATGAGTATAATCGTATTGGTGCATACAAGTATTACTATAGCAAGTTAATCGGTCGTTGAGTGTCAGAGTGTCAGTAATATTTTGTTCCGACTAACCTGCCGCATGGAGTTGTAAACACGAATATTTCTTAATTAAATTATTCCTACTGGATGCATAGAGGTGTCCTTCATCAACATAATATTTAATGATTTGTAATATACATTAAATGTGTACGCAGGTATATCTCACATTCCAGTTTTTCAAACAATTTCAGAAAACTATTTGTGCACATGTAACTTCAGTGATTACGTCTTGATTTATCGTTTAGGTTACAAGAAAAAAAATTTGCTGGAGAAGGGTGGAGCCCGTTCGACCAGTTCCATCTCATTATTCTCAAACGTATTTATAAAATGTTGAACAATTATTTAATATTAATTGTTTGTAAAAACAGAACATGCGATAAGTTGGAATTTTATGGCTACCGATATTTTGTTTCAAATAATATACGTGTGTTCAAGATGGTAAACGAACATTCAGTTAAGATGAGGGATAACGAACATTCAGTTAAGATGAGGGATAATAATGGTTCAAGTTAAATTCACAAAAAGTTATACAGTGTTAACTATTTTATTGTTTTAGATTATTTGAGATCGAATCCGGTTTAACATTATGAGCGCAATATTATAACGTCAAATGTATCATTTAAAATGGAAAAGTCAACGGACCGTTAAAAGATTAAATAATGATAATTCGCAATAATGATGTATTTGGTTGTTACAAAGGTTGGTAAATATTTGAACGAATAGGTCTAATTAAATTAAGGATAATATTATACTGCAACTATGGAGAATAATAATTATTTGGTTTAAACTTTTAGAGGCACAGTAATATTTTCGATATGAATGCAGTATAGCTGAAAGTGTATTTGTAAGCTCATTGATAGTATACACCGCAGGTGGCGAGAAGTTCAAAAAAATTAAAAACCAATAGGCCGGGAGTAGATTGTAGTGTAAAACGAAACCATATGGTGGTGAATGCAATCTACGATAGTTTTATGCCGAGACAGAAGTTTTATCCCGAACACCGTGTTTGTGAAATACATTGACGTGACTAGAGTCATCATTTCGAAACAGTCTTTATCGAAATCGAGAATAGTTATGTCAAATTAATTTGAAAATATAATTAGAAACTAATTTTAATTATAATCATAATTATTTTTCAACTCAAGTTTTATAAGTACTTTTAATATTGTAATATTTACTGTACAATGGTGCAAATTCTATAAATATTTCATATCGTACAAAAGCCGAACAGAATGTTTTTAAGTCCGGGGATGTGGGAAGGAACCTTTCGATTCGGTGTCCATAATTCAATAACACCCTCTACTAGTCTCATAATTCTTAGGTTATAATTTATTTGTAGGTGGAATCGCTATTTCCGAGGACGTTTATTTATATTTGATGCGAACATTAGTCAAACCAAGTGACGACAGGATATCATTTCGGCATCCGCAGGCCGAACACATCATACTTGCAACGTATTTTACCCGAAAATGAGACGCGGAAACGAAACGGGCAAAGCAATCTCGATTGAAGGGCTGATGACAATGTCTAAATAGTGAGTTGTTTCACTATTGTGTTCGTAATAGCGTCGGATATTGCTTTTTCGGAAACGCTAATCGTTACATATTTGCCTATGCTGTCTAAGTAGTCATAGCGGTTGATGAATAGCGATTTAGTACGTTCATATATATTTATGTACAGGGTGTTATTTAATCGTAGTGTTTATTTTCGCTAGTAACATTTACCCAAAATACAATTTTTCAAATCTGTTTTTTTTCCTTATAATTTATCTCAACCAATGTGATTTTTTTCTTTACCGGCTTAAGAATGTAAAAAAGAATTGAAAAAATTTACCCACGGTAACAATTGGAATTTGTTTATGCCATCTGAAATGATTAGTTTACTGATAGTCATATTTTTTATTTAAATTTTAAAATGCATACCTCTATGGAAACAATATTTATTTATTTTTTTTTTAATAAAAATGTTTGTAAACATAATTTGAAAATAAAATTTTCAAATTAAAATGCTCCAAATACATGGTGAAATATCAAATATATCAGGAGATGTAATAATAATAATATAAGAAAATCGTCTTAAAAATATATCGAAATATTTTTTGGTAACAAAGTTACTGGTCCTCATCAAACACCCTGTATAATATAAGTGTGTACGGTTTGTGCGTGCGTGTGTACGTGCGTGTGGGTTAAATGGGTCAGAAAGGTTAGATTGTAAATAAGATTGAGAATCTCAGAAACAAAGAGGGATTGTATATATATAAACACAAAGTGAGAGAGAAAGAGAGAGAGAGAAGGGTAGTAGTGTTTCACTCGTGGCACATCATATTATTATAAAAGCGGAGCGTTTACCGGGGCGAAGAATAGAACGGTAGACACTACATTTCCAGCAAGGGTTGACCATTATTCTTGATTCGAGAGCGTATACGAATATAATGGTGTTGTATGAAGAACCAAAAACACCGTTGTCGTGGAGTCATACCATCTCCATAAATTAACCTGTACAGTGTAGCCGCTGTGGTTCACGGCGGAACATAAACACTACGTAAACGGTTGTAGTATTTTAATATTAAACTTTATGAATTCGTTGAAGGTTTATAATTTACCTCTAAGATGAAATAATGTTATTTTATTATTATCATACCGGCGAAGACGCGTAGATGAAGGTGTGAGGAAAATTTTTTTTTGTGAACTGTGCGTGCCAAATGCGTAATAATATATTTTTTGAATACAAATCATTAATAATAATAACAATACACCATTAAAATACCACTGTAATGAAATACATAGTAAAAATGCATAATAAATTATTATAGTTTATTAAATGCATTCGTTAGGTGAAAACTGAATTTAAAAAATATTTTAAACTCAGAATTTTGCTAGTCGTTAATTTCTTTTTCCTTGGCGCGAATTCCGAATTTCCACCTCAGTGTAGAAAAAAAAAACCCAAGAATTCATTAATGTAAGATGTAGGGGGAAAATATCAACAGCATTATTATAAATAGTTTATCGTTGGCTTTTCCTCGTTGAGTCGTTGTCCAAGAGCGACGGTATGCGTATTTGGTGACCCTCATGAGTTTTTCGCATACGCCATTTTAGCGGTAATGAAATTATTAGTTAATTCTTAACGCATATGACCTAAAAACTTTTTTACTATAAATATCATATAAATAGTAGTGGAATTTAATTCGACAATGTTATTAGGTTTTTTTTGTTTCTTAGGAAAACGACAGAGAAAATCGAATTAAAACACTTATCCTCTATGTATCGTAAGTGTATTCGATTAAAAAAAAAATATCTTATAAAACTATTAATGTAGATTTGCAACCAGAAAATGTTTTAACATAAAAAAAAGAACATTATAGTATAATATTCCAAGTTTTACTCAGAATTTAAAATACAAAATAATAATATATTAACAGATACTTAGTTAACGGTGATATTATTATTTTTTTTTAATATTATATAATTATGTATCATAATTAATGGGAAAACGTTATCGCACAAATTTTTTTTCAGATAATCTGAAGTGTTTTATTAGTCGGTAGCTTTAAATAAATGCATTCAAGTATTTTTATACGTAAATAAAGAAACTACCTAAGCCGTATATTGTATAATGATTTTCCTAAAACAAGTGTTTAACGTGTCGTTATTTTTTTTGATTCTGAGGAATGTATTGATTTTCCCATAGTGTGTGTGTGTGTGTGTGTGTGTGTGTGTTTTTTGAGCCTGTGTATAGAATTTCAACTAAAAGGAGTACTCCAATCAAGGACGTAGCTGGAGATTTCATCAGAGGGGGTAACCAATTAACAAAATATATTTAGTGCTATCTATTTAGTGTATTTTTAAATTTTTTCACACGTCAAATTGGTTATCTTATTTTATGATCAGTAATTATGACTCACAAAGTAAATACAAAAAAATTTAAATTAAATATTAAAAATATTTAGTTAAAATTGTACTGTAAAAAGAAATAAATGAAAACTAGTGCTTGATAAAAAACATTGTGTTATTAGGTAGAAAATGATCATTTAAATACTTAGAATATCATTAAAAAAAAATCCATCGAAAAAATAAAAATTTGAAAAGTTATAAGCAGCTTAAATATTGGGTCATATATGGAATTAATATATTTTTTAGGTATGGATGGGTATAGAAATATCACCTACCTGTCCCCTCTTGGTTTAATAGTAAATGATTGGAAATGCATTCAAGTTGGTAGTTTCAAGGTATTCATTTTTTAATTTATTAATAGTTTTCTGAATACATGGTAAAGTTTTAAAAAAAATTTCTTATAGCAGTTTATAGAAAATATAAATGTTCATGTTTTTTTAACTTTTTTATAAATATACTAGAATAAATTGTTAAGAGAAGTATTGAAAATGTATTAAAAAGTTCTTCATAAATAGATTTAATATATATATAGTTAAAAGAAAAAAAATTGTATGTCAAAAAAAAAAAAAAAAATTACGAACGTTTAAATATTAAATTTTGACCAAACGGTATAAATAATTTTTTATATTTGTCACATTTTTGTAGTAAAAAATTCATAAAGTTATTAATTCTTCTAGTTAAGATTTAAAAATTGAATACAAGATTTTTTTTTACGATTTTATTTGTAGCGAAAAAAAAAACAGATTGGAAAAACTGATTCGCAATTCTCAAATTGATGACTTACAACACTGATTTATAAGCATTACAAAAATAAATGTTGATGAAATCGGATGTTTTGACGAGTTTAAATTAAGCAATATTAGTTATTTAGTAAATGATATATCAAGTTTTCCAGAATTTTCTAGAACATTCAAAGTTATAAAAATATAAAATATTTTATCTATCTTATTAAGAATCTTATTGGGAACACAAAATAAAACATTACTCGATGATTTTAATTTTGGTGTTGAACTTTCAGCTTTGAGAAGTATATAGATACTGCCATATATACAACTATTTATTAAGCGCTTACACGTGGATGATTTTATTGTGGTTTTATAAATTAAAAGGAGAAAATATAGTAGGTTGGAGTTTGAGAACAGTTCTTAAATATTTTAATGCGAAAAACTGTTAGTATATTAAAGCTTTTTAATATTAATATTTTAATATTAAATGAAACATGCACAACGAATAATTATGAAAAAAAAAAATTGTTTAACTGTGTAACATTTTCTAAAAAGAATTTGCACTAAAAATGTTTGAAATGTTTTTAATATAATAATGACTATAGCTCGATAAAAAAAAAATGTGTTGCAAAATAAAAAATGAGTTTCATAGTAAAAATAATATAAAACGATGATATATTAACTGTACATAATAAACATTTTGCGGTAAAATTAAAACCTTTGATCTTGTTTACAAATGGATCAAATATTTTTAGGTAGTAAAAAATGTATGAAGGAAAACTATGTGTATTTTGTATTTGGATTGCGGTGAATTAAAAAAAAATGATGGAGCAAACATCTTTACTAATATAGTCTGGATAGTCACGCGACTGATTTGATTTTTAAACTATTTCGTCAGTCTGGATCACTTAAATAAATAACCGTTGAGCGTTGTGTCTGGAAATATTCCAAGCAACACAATCGTGAATCATCGATTTTGATGTGTACGTAATTTTCGTGTTGTAATTTATTGGTTGTTCCTCGAAAGCGTTCATTAACCCACTGACTCAGCTGCAGATAGAGTAGATTTAGCGCTTACAGGAGCTTATGTAAATCACGGTCAAACACAACATTACTAAATACTCTATTGCCACAAAATCTATATGGCGGTGTACAATATCCAAAACGCGGCGGCGAAATCCTTGACAAACCAACATGGACGTAGGTATATAAACAACAATATGTTTCACTCTCGATAAAAGTTTATTATATACCATGAACAACGACGGGACGCCCATAAATAAATAAAATCGACAACTACAGGTAATAGGATCCTATCTACGTTGTATGAACAACACACCGTTTGTAATCGATTTCATGTCGAAATTACTAACGAATTATTGTTATTATTATATATAGTACTAGCTACCTACCTATAGGATATCGCATGAATAATTTATTGAAATACATAAATATCATTAAATTGCCAAAAGTGGTAGCCAAATGGAAAGGTGCTCTGGTGAAGAATGAAATTAATTTTGAAAGTTTTAAACGAAAGGGAAAATTATGTTTCGCAATCAAAAATTTATGAACCAGATATTATAATATGGAAAATTGAGTCGCGTGAGTAATCGCTGGGAATACGAACAACGTGTGTATACAACTTTGATGATTTCGTTAATTATAATGATAAGAAAAAAAGTCTAGAAAATTAGAAAATTATGTAAAAGTTTTAGGGCACATGTAAGTTGTTAACCATTGAAATTATATTTTTCTTATTATAATAAAAAATTGCGGAAAGGCAAATATAATCATATTTAGGTACATCGTATACAAACTAGACGAAAAAAACATTTAAATATTTAACAGAAAAAAACGTCAGTACACGCATTTCCAGTATGATAAATGTTTTCAAAACTTTAGTTTTTTTTATACGCCTCAGAACTGGAATTCTTAAATTATGGTTTCTGTTTCTAACTAATAAACTATGACAGTAAAATATTATTTAAGAAAGTCATCTCTGTGTGTGTGTATATGACCTATTATAATATGATATTTTTAAAATCAGTAAAAGTATTTCCGATACAGATATTGAAATTGTAATAGCCAATAAAGATAATCACAGTTTATGGCCAAGGCCAATATTTTGTATTTATGATTTACTTTTGTAAGGGTTTGGACCATTTCGGTAGGTAAAAACTTTGTACCAAAAAGAACTGAAGAAAGAAAATGGTCTAACTATATTCTTAGATATTTGATGCCGGCGAAGATGATTTTCCACCTATTTGGTTCCATAACAATGAACTGCTTGCAGAAATTAAATGTTAACTGTAAAGTAGATTTACTGTAAGTACTGGTCTCTTAAACCGTTTTTTATTATAATTACGTAATAGATTTTTTTTAATATGTTGTTGTTGTGGAAATTGGCAATAGTTGTCCACTCTGAATGTTTCTGATTTGAACAGTGTTTTACAATACCGTGATCGATTCTAAACGTGTTTCCACGATAATTCTATTGAATTTTTGAAATTCAATTGAAATTTTCGGAGTTCATGGATTACTGATGATCGGGACACGTAAAAACACAGTTTACAGTCAACGGAATAGTATGCGCGTTATACCATCCCGTAGTGCGTTCGCCAATAATCGTGATTTTGTATGAAAATCGACGGCGATGATAGATACTGTAATGAGACTACACGTAACGGGGACTTGCAGCGTGACCGTTAAAACAACGATAAATAGCTACTAGTAAATTGGTGGAAACCGGATTTTGGAAGACATACAGTAAAAGGTTATAGATTGTACTGCAACTTTTAGCAGCGATTAAATATATACACGGCACACTTTGACGAGTGATTAATTTAAGCGTATTTGTATAATACATTTAGCGGTTTACCTGTCCATTTAATTAGTATACGCGATCTTATGACGGATCGCCGCTAAGGCCAACAGAAGTACGGAAATTTCGTAGAACATGTTTTTCGGCATTTTATTACACATCTAAATAGAAATGTTTCATCATATACCTTAGAATTGATTAAAGATTTTACATAGATAATTCACGGTATAGGAAAATATGGAAACCTATTAAGTAATAAGCAAAATGAGACAATAGCGTAACGCTATTAATGTTAAGTGTCATAATTGAAAAAATAATTATTATACATCGAATTTAAATGTGCAGAGAATGACGTGGGGGGATCAAGCCGTCCGATGGTTTAGGAAACCTATTTGAGTTAAAATAACCTGAGATAAGAAAATATATCCAATTTATAATTGTTTTATATAAACAAAATATAATTCTGTTTAACCACCTATTAAGTGAAGTGGTTTGTATCTCAAAACAAATGTTATATTATTAAATTGTTGAATTAAAATTTTTCAAGGAAGTAATTATCATAATCGTGTCATTTAAATTTTTGATTTAAAACATTTTAACAATTTTCCTCATTGTTTTAAATAATTACAATCCGACTATTCCGATAATATATTTTCCAATTACAAACTCAATCTAATCTAATATAATCGAAAATCTGTAGACAGCTACAATTTTATCGACGCCCGTATATCATATAAACGTGAGTTTATCGAATCCGCCGTCTTGATATAAATTCCGCCGAATATCTGTATATAGAGAGCCTTGATATATAAGAGAGTGGCCAACTCTGTGAACGTTTTCTATTGGCTGGCTGTTATCATTGATTATGGACACCATTAATCGTCCAAATATTTATATATTATGCATTACTGCATTAGTTTATTCGTTGAAATTGTTCAATATTAATTAACTTTAATAATTCATTACGATTTTTTAGTGTTTATTATTGTTCTTAACTTTTCTAAAGTATAATGCTTAGGATAAATATATTATATATAAAAATGGTTGTATATCAGTTAATTGGAAAATTAATAGTCAAAAAAGCTTATCCAATTAGAGTTGTATTCTTTCAATAAAAATATATTCAAACCTATAACCATTGTTATGAATACCTATTATATTCAAATTCATAATAGTAACGAAGAACAAGACTTTATATTGGTAAATACATTATCAAAAAACATTATTTTATCTTAATTATTTATAAATTTTATATTAATATATTTCAAATCATTTTGTTTGATACTGATTTTAATTGGAAAAAATGTATTCAATAGAATAAAATAGTTTTTGAAATGCACTTTAATACTTATTGATAAACAGTATTTAAAATATGTACTTATTCAATACTTGTAAAAGTATTTGAATACCAATACTCAGTTGATATTCAGCCTTTGTTCGTTTTGGACGTATTCTATTTTATTTTGCTCCGTTATCTAACTTTTATAGCATGCAGTGTACAAAGTCTAATTGTACAATGAACGAATCTAATCAAGTAAAGTGCGCTAAATGTCAAAACGTTTGGCATCTCACTTGTACATCTCTTTCTAGCTTTTCGGATGAATCTCTTAAAAAGTAAATTAGTTCATGGCTATGAACTACCTGTGATGCTGCAAAGCTTGGAATCAAGAAAATCGTATTGTCCACTCCTTCAAATATTGATTATGTATCTAAAATTGATAGCATTCTTGCTGCTGTTAATGAAATTAAAACTACTGTTTCTAAACATGAACAGATTTTCGGTAAGCTAAATAGAAAAATTGATGATGTTTTAAATCATTTACGTGACCTAGGTGTTCGTACACCCTACTTGAAGATAAAGTAATGTTAATAGAAACCCGTTTATCTAAATTGGAGTCCACGAATACCTTAACAGATAATAACATAATATCTGAAGTTTCCGACAGACAGTTAAGATCACGTAATATGATTATATTCAATGTTTCGGAATCCGATGATAATACCTCGGCAAATGACTTTTCTGTAGTTAAATCTATTTTCGATAGTCTATCTATTGTTATGACTCCTACAGCTGTCAACAGATTAGGTAGAAAATCTACAAAACCTCGTCCGTTAAAAATTACTCTGCAAGATGCATCTGATGTTTTCGTCGTTCTAAAAAACAAACAAATTGCATTAAATTCCAACCTACAGCTCCGTTCGTATTTCTCCTGACCGCACCCAAATGCAACGTGATCAACTGTGAAACGTCTATGCCAAGCTTGAAGAACGAAAAGCAGGTGGTGAGACAGATCTAATTGTCAAGTTCTTAAAAGGTATCCCAACTATTTAAAAAAACTCGTAAACGGCCCTGTTTCTGATCGCTTAAATAAATATTTACTATCAAAATGTCCGCGGAATTAATACTAATTTAAATGTCTTAATACGCAATGTATGTTTATCTGAATATAATATTATTAGTCTTTCTGAAATTTGGTTATCGCCTAATGTCATTACATCGGAATTAGATTTTAATAACTATACTACTTATCGCTATGATCGCAATTCAAATACAAGCAACTGCTCTAGAGGTGGTGGTGTTCTATTATCTGTAAATAATAAATATTGTTATCGTATGTTATCTGTACCCGCCAGTCCTGTTGAGTATTTATTTGTTTTAATTAAGATTAATTCTTCCTATATACTAGTAAGTAATGTTTATTTTCCACCTCGTTCTGACATCGATAATTATAATATTCATTTTAATATCATTAGTAACTTACTATCTAGTTTACCATACATTAAAAATATAATAATGGTTGGTGACTACAATCTTCCAAAGTTACTTTGGCTCCCCAGCTCTATAGGTTTTTCCCTAGCTTATCCAACTTAACTTTAACAGAATCAGAATTTTTGTCAAAATTATCTTTTTTAAATATTTTTCAATTTAACCATATAGCTAATAACAATGGTTCTATTTTAGACTTAGTTTTATCTGATGCAAATAACGTATCGGTTAATAAGTCAGATTGCCCGCTTCTTCCTTGCGATAGCTATCATCCAGCCTTACTTATCTCTTTCCCCATTACCATAATTAATCCTATTGATTATAATTTATGTACATATGATTTCTATAACTGTAATAACTTTGATATTAATTTCACCCTAGCTTCGGTTAATTGGTATAATCTATTTAAAAACTTAACTATTAATGTTTCTGTTAATATTTTTTATTGTATTAATTATGAAATTATTGATATATTTGTGCCTAAAATTATTAAACGTCATTCTAACTAACCAATTTGGTTTTCAAAAAATTTAAAAGCTCTAATTTTTAAGAAAAAAAGATTTTTGAAAAATAAGATCTTGGTGTATTATTTAACCCAAAGCTAAAATTTGACTGTCATATTCACAAGATTATTAAATCGCATCAATTATTAGGTTTTATTAATCGTAGTTGTACGGACTTTACTAATAAACTTGCTCTAAAATCGATTTACTGTTCGTTAATACGACCCATATGTGAATACGGTTCTATTATTTAGTCTCCCTACCAGACAGGTAAAAAAACAAGATTGGAAAAAGTACAACACAAATTCTTATGCTACATCTCATGGAATCATCTCATCATCTCGTGGAACGCAGTTTTCAAATCGTTGGACTGAGCTCTTCTACTTAATTTTTCCCCATTCGAGCACTGGCTATATCATTTAGATATATTATAAAACATGCTCAGCTCAACATTTTTATTTCAATCCAACTACAATTGTTACTGATTATTATATATATATTATTATTATTATTATTTATTTATTCTATAAAATGTATATGTTTTTTTCTTACTTAGTTTTGTGTCACTATACCGTCGTGCTAGATATGGTATATATAGTATATATAATGCAATATGTATATTGTGATATTACATGTATATATATTTTTGGCGGAATCGATATATAAAAATATTCAGCGCAATCGATATACGTCCATATAAACTATGTAACGATAATTGACAGACATATACGTATGACAACGGTTAAAATTGATTATAGTTTATCAGTTTAGCAATGTATCAACATTGATCACAGATAACAATTAATTGGAGATTACAAATGTTTAAATGGAACGCCAGCGCATTATATTATCAGGAACCATAACTACTACAATTCTGGCTCCATTTGAACATTTTAGGCGTTTCCAATATTCATCATCGCGTGAGCCACCTATGTATATTTAATCAATAATCTTGGCTAGATATATATATATAAGATACTAGTTATCTAAGGCTTAAATTGTTGTTAAATATTAAAATATTTGAATTAAATATTGTATAGTTTAACATTTTTTTTTTTTTTTTTTATTACAAATATTTATATTTTATAATTTTACTGTAAATATTGTAATAACTATACTAAAATTTGTAAGAATTGAGTATAATATCGTTAAAAATTCAAATATATTCTGGTATATTTTGTAGTAATATTTGTAGTATATTAATAGGGTTAATGGCTGTATATAAAAAAAAGGTATCTAGTAAATGTAATTAATTTTTCTAATTCAGATAATTTAATATTTATTAACTGTATAACAGTGGATATGTCAGCGACCAGATATAATGTGGTTCTATTGATACAATATATTTAATAAAATAATAAAATAATTAGTAAATGGATAATACTCGTCATTTAAAATATAAATAAACAAATAGTTTATACATAGAAATAAATATATTTATAAATGCTTAGCCTGGAGTATTATTATATTTGTAAAGTACAACTATTTCGTCATTTCGAATCGATATTGTTTTCATACTTAGATATGATTTTTAAAATGGTGTGAACGTAGTTCATATTTAATTTTATATTTGACGGTGAAAAATGGTCCAATAGGATTGGATTCGGTGTACATTTTATATAGATCAATGTTATATTTCATGTTAATATCGTGGACGATGATTACTATTGTTTAGAGAAAATATAATAATGAACATATAATATATAACAATATAATAATGGTGATGTTACCTTTTACAGATAAATTTCGAACGTAAAAACTCGAGCACAACACATGTCTTAATTGTCGACAGGAATAGGAAAAATATAAACGGAAATTAATGAAAGCTTAGGAAGTTCAAATGTATTAATTTGTAGTTAATTTTATTCGTACATTTTAATTCCACTGAAATGAGAAAATAATATATTTACCTTTGCAAACGAATTGTACGATTGTTGTATAATAATATATTTTAGCAGAGTCGAAGACCGAGACTTTTGACAATTGTAGAATGGTATGAAAAACGAATAATAAAAATTTTTTTCATTATTAATTTTTTATTTAATACAATATACGCATATAATACCTAGAATACGTTGGAGAGCTTCAGCCTAGAAGCAACAAAGATAATAATTTTTGAATCTTATTACCTGTATGTATCTAATTCCAAGATGTATTAAAATATTGATTTTTTTCATATGTAATGAGAACTGGATTTGATGTGCTAAATGTTAATTATTATTATTTATCCAACTAATAATTTAAAATCAAAATTTGTAAAATTCATCGATAAATATGAAAATAGAATACCAATATTGTACTCATAGAAGTCGTTAAACATGCCCTGTTGTGACAAAATAAATATGATTTCAAAATATACTCGTCCATGTTTTATTTCAGTTTGTATGGTTATGCAAATACAAATATGTCTATTTAATCCAAGTCATAATAATATACGACAGCAATTATTATTTATATGGGTATTAAATGACAGTTCTTTAATATAGACAAGTCGTATTTTAGTCTTTCGTGTGACATTGGTAAATGTTCATAATATTGTTTTAAGTTATGACTTTTTATGGCTACATTCGTGGGGTGCGATATGAGCTTTTAACGGATTATATAGAAGTGTTCCAGAAGTTTAAAACATAATGTCCTATTGATTGGTTATAAACTTTGAATAATAACGCGTATGAATAATAATATAATGGTACTTGTTTTTTCAGTACATCATTCCAATGCTTATGAACTTATGTTTTAAACTAATTAAATTACACCGAAGAATTTTAAAACAATTTTTTCATGTATTTTAATCATTATAATATCAGGGGAAAGAAAATTTATGAACACTTATAATTGTTTCGTATAATAAGCATGCAAATACAATAATTTGAAAAAAAAACTGTCTCGTATTTTATACGAATCGTTTATATAATTTATATGATTTAGAAAAAAATTGTTTAGTCTTATGAAATAAAAACTAATCATCTATCACCTAAGTCATTTCATTATGACATTCGTAATTAACTCATTTCGAATCGCAAAATAGATCGTAAATCTAACGGGATAACAATTTAATGTTTTAGATTACGTGTTTTTAGAGAGTAGAATAATGTTAATTTTAAGATTCCAAGTTACAAGGAGTTATTTTAAAAATTACCCGTTGTCTAAAAATTTCCCAGTCAAAAATTTTTTTATCTTAAAGCTAAAAAAAAATTAGTAACACATATATATATGATTTTTATTTTTTAGATTTGCTGGTTTTAGGTATACTGTGACGACGGGTGGATCAAAAGTATTTTTAATTAACAACATACTTAATATATACATATGCTTATTAAACAGAATTCAATTACGCCGTTTAAAGATATTTAGGTACTATTGTACATAAACAATATACGTTCAAATGGATAACATTTTTCATTCACGAGAAGCCTTTGATTTATTTATTTAATTTGAGTGTATAAATATATATATATATATATATATATATATATATAATCTACGATATATGTATGATATGAATACACATTAGTTTTTAATTATTGTTTACATTAAACGCATTGCGATAATTCGTTAATTAAATTAAACTTTGTTGTAAATTTAATACGATAGTAGTGGTATGTGTGTGATGTACACATATTGTATAATATTTGTGCGTCGTATAAACGCGTATGGCTGAATAAACAATCCAGCGTGGTAATATTATGCTAATAAGTTTTACCACCCCTATGTCGGTGGTTGAAAACAGGACGTTTAACTCAGAATATTACTTCGTTTGTATAAATGTTTTTTTGTTCCCGCGTCGTACTTGTAAAATGCGTTTTTGTGTTTCATTTAGAATAACCGACGATGTGGTGAACAAAATATGTAATGAAAGCAAGTCGAGCGTTACCGCGCGGTAATATTTTCATATCGGGGCTAACAAGGCTATTTTTCCTTCTTCTGTTAGTCACTGTTGCAATCATTTTACGTACAACACTAATAGGTATTATAATAAAAATTATGATGATCCACGGACGCGCTTTATACGAAAAATATTTAAACAATCGTAATCGTTCGTTTTTTTACTGCGTAAACGTACCATGTTCATTACCACATTACCAGAGAACGTTTCGTGCTTTTACATAAAGTATATATTATATATCTAATATAATATATAGGCACGTTTTATTGTTCCCGTTATGGTTCATTAAAATAATATAATATTTGTTATTGTGACGGGCTCTATCATAAATATAATAAAGCTACGCCGTATAAACATCACTGCATAATTTCATATTCGTGGTACTTAGTATTGGGGAATTTCAGCTGTTGACGCATATATTGTACGCTGAGAACGTAAAAAAGAAAAGCAAACAATAATATTTTCAGCAAATTTCAAAAGCGATCAGTAATTTACAATAATATTGAACGTTGTAAGTGAAAAAGAAACGAACATTCTTAAATATTAATATGTGTACATTGTTATTTTGGTATATACTAAAAGAACAATGTGAAACAATATATATAACATTAAATTTTCAAAGTTTTCACAAATTTTCTTAATAAATAAATAAAAAAAACATCAAAAAAATATTTTATAGTAAAAAGAAAAAAAAGGCACTATATAAACGAAATATTTGTTAGTTACTTTTATAACATTAAAATAATTATTTATAATTTCTATCGTTATAACGTAAGATCAAATTCATGTAATCGAAAATTAGATAATTTAGAAAAAGTTAACTGCACAGTATTTCTTTAAATTTTCTATTCGTTTTAATCGTGAAAAATCGCAAGAGAAAGTAATTTTTAAACTATAAATATTTAACGATTTTTTCTAACTGTAGTTGCAGTACATATTGGTACACCGTGATGTTCGATTTTAATTAACTGTTGAACGTAATACATGTATGTAAACAGGAGCAGTGCTCGAATAGGCAAAATTAAAGAAGAGGACTGTGTTCTCAAAAAAAATATTGTGTCCTAAAACTTGTTAAGCATTATAATTACAACATAATAATAGTAGGGGGACGTCAAATTTATATAAATTAGAAGGGGTACTCCGTCCCTCTGCGTCCCCCTCGAGTCGAGTACTAAGTAGGAGCAAATAAATTACGATTGTCTAATGGCTTGCTTGTCATATAAGAAAATCAATATTTTAATTCAGTGCAAAGTTTTATAGATTATAAATTATAATGCAAAGTGATATCAAAAAAGGATAGTGTGACCGTGAATGGAAATTGGGGATTTTAAAGTTAAGTTGACTTAGCAATTCAGGAAAGTCAATAGGGCCAACTATGAGTTTTTGTAAGAATATCTTGTTAGTTGCAATATATATATATATAAACACATTATAACTTTTATACATGTATATGATATATACATTGGAACATATTTCGATTTTTATAGTGTAAATCAACTTTAATGTTAGGAAAATACTGAATTCTTTAAAAATATTATTTTATCGTTTTAGGCTTCAACGACCTTGGAGTCAGCCCCACCGTTAATGGTTTAGAGGTTTCTTTTGTGAAGTCATCGTAAAAACAAACGAGCCATTTGGATACAGATCGTTTTTGCTATTCGATTATAAAACTATATTGCTTTCCGATCGTTTTTCCATCGGTCACTCTCCCACTATTGTTCACCAGATGGACAAACGAATAATTTTTGAATCAGGGTAATGTTCATTTGGCCGGGCAGAGTTCTTTTATTTTTATGGTTTATACTATATATTTTATGATGGATACATGATATATTTGAAAGTAAATCTAAATAATTTCTTAGATTTTCCAGAATATTATTACAAAATTGGTGTGAAACAAGTGCATCCAGAATTACATATCTGAGCGAAGGACGAAAAGAGGTTTGCTTCTTTCCTAATAAAATTACTTTAGAATTTGGAAATTAAACGAATTAATATTATTGGAAACGATGTTGGGCAAGACTGACTTCATAGTAGTCTAATAATTTTACCGAGAACCAGGGCTTGAAATCGAAATAAAAAAATTCGATTTTAATTTCAATTTTGATTATTGATATTAATTTTTTTTAATTTCGATTTTGG
Source organism: Sipha flava (assembly GCF_003268045.1). Classification (NCBI taxonomy): domain Eukaryota; kingdom Metazoa; phylum Arthropoda; class Insecta; order Hemiptera; family Aphididae; genus Sipha; species Sipha flava. Next base: position 593,089 of record NW_020273626.1, on the reverse strand, counting down.
TTTCAAATATTGATATTTATTTTTTGCAATTTTGTTTTTGATTTCGAATATCGATATTCATTTTTTTCAATTTCGATTTCAGAAATCGATATTTATTTTTTTTCGATTTCGGGTTCACAGGGTTCATAACAGAATGTTACCTATGACTCAGGGGCGGATCTAAGGGTGGGTTCAGGAAGTCAGTTGACCCACAGTTAATAGTTGTCGACAAAATTGGCTTTTTGAAGACTTCTCATATTTTTTAAGTGAATTGGCTGAAGTTAATACCGAATGCCTCAGTTTCCACCCTTCCCCTAAATAACTTCATTTGTTTAATTGTATAATACAGTAAATCACTTTTATGCCGCACCTCATGTAAAACTCCACAAAATATAATAAATGTTAATTTTTGTCAATGATAACTATGAATAAACTTGAAAACATATTATATTGCCATAGTATGTTTTTTTTTATAACTAGGTATATACTTATAATTCAGTTTCAAACCTTATAAATGGCCTGAAATAGTCTGACCCACAGTTATCCAACTGTGGATCCGCTCCTGCCATGACTTATAATAATTTCTCAAATGTTAGTACTTCATCAGCATAATAATATTGTAGGCTGTAGCGACAAGCTACTGATATAGGTAGTATATATTTAAATTCATTTTTTTATTACCTATGTTATAAGACATTTCGTATAAACTACAATTATTATTAAAGTATCTCAAAAATGAAAAAAAACATAATATGAAAGTGAAGCTAAAATGAAGTAAACTAGGAATACATCTATGTGAAATGATTAAAATGTAAAATAAAGTTTTTTATTCATAGACTCAGACATAATTTAACTAAATATGAGAATAATGTTTTTGATTGTATATTGTATTGGTTAAAAGTATAACTCACGGGTGATAGCCAATGGAGTATTATAAATTAATATCTGACTAATGCTGACCCTCTCCCCCCCATAAAAAGTTCCTACCTACGCGACTGATCTTATCCATAATAATACACTATAAAATGTCTATAAATAGTATATTATACGGAATAAGTCGTGTGTATAAAAACAACAATCGCTCATTGAACACTGATTCCTTATCGTAAATATTCTAAGAAAACAAAATAGGTACTAGTTATGTATAATCAATATTATTACCAAATATGGTAATGTCTACGAATTGATAATATCAATAGACCTGTTAATTTTATTAATTAATTTTATTTAAAATCGTTTTAATTATTAAAATGATTTTGATTTTGATATAAAACATCAATTTTAACTTTTTTCAATTTCAATAAAAATTTTGAAAATCATTACCAACCTTTAACGATTTTGATTTTCTAAAAGATTTTTAACGATTTTTATCGATATTTGAAATCGATTTTAAGCCCTGTCAAGAACGTTATTAAAGATGAATATTGTATACTTTCAACGTCAAAATACGCACAGTAATAATAATAATTGGTTACGAATTTTCTTAAAACTGATATTTATCGCCGTATACGAAAATATTACATTCATAAAAAGCAAAGTTTTCACAAGGGTTAATAAAGCAATAGAACGGTATAATATTGGTAGTTCGGTTTGCTTATTTAACAAATTGTAGTTTATTATCGTAATACAGGTTTAATCGAATTTGGCGGTGGTTCACAGAAATTCGCAACAAACTTATAACAATACCACGATAATTCTACTCTTATCACAGACGATATGCACTAAATCTGGACCTTATATATATGTATAATAGTGTGAACATGGATTATGGTTTGCGCATAGCATAAATATATAGTCGATACTCCTTAATCTAATTCGTACATAGATATGAAAAATCGTCATCCACGCGTAGGTCAGTATCAGTATAAGTTAGGTTAAGCATTTTTACGGTATTTAGTTTATGTTCCTCAAAACTTTTATTGCACGGATATAATTTGTACGATGCGCCTCGTTTGCCCACGTTTAATCTCAAATAAACATTACGATTCTAAATGACAAACATCGCATCGCTTCTGAACAGCTCGCCGATTGGAACCTCATAGGATGCAATTGATTTTAATTTTTTTTCACGAAAAAACAAACAATTAACGAATATAGTTTTGATAAATTTGGCGTAGGTATTGTTTTTCGATAAATTTTCTCGCATTCCGTCTTACACTTCGGGTTCAGTCGAAACTTCGAGTTTGACGTACCTGTCGCCGAACATCGTAATAGAGTGATATGATGCCGTTGAAGTTAGGTCATCGCGCGCGTGTGGCGGACTATATGTATAACACGGCTAGCCGAATCGCAGTAGTCGACTATTTTGTTCGATCGTGCACGTCATTAAAAATGATAATGGACCGTCGTGCATCGTAAGACGACACCAACCAAATTTATTCGAATTACACCGAGTGTCGGAACAGACGCATTCTCTCTGTTATAGTACAATATATTATATAGGTTCACGCGATTCACTGATGTGAATCATTGCTCCTCGTCTGCGCTATCATCATACTAATTCAACAAACTAATATTATATGTTTGCAGATAATACGCGCTCATAGCACACACACAAATTGTGTTCGTGATTTATACGATTTAATAGTAGATGCGTATGTTACACAAGCGTATGAATAGGTAGGCCTAAACCGTATATATCATAGGTTCCCGAACATTTTTGACTGGCGGCGCTATAAAACATTTTTTAAAAATCATTAGGCACTCTATAGTAGTAATAAATCGTGTATTTATATTGATATTTTATAACTTCGGTTTTCTTTAATTAGGTATAACCTAACTAAGTAGGTTAATTATGGGACTAATACTGTGTTATAACATCAAAAAATTAAATGCATACCATCTTTCGTGAAATAATTTATTTTAAACTGTTAAAATATGAAAAATTGTCTCGTATTTGAAATAATTTCACGAAGACCTTAATTTAAGTCAGTGGCACCATGGTCGGGGAACCTCTGGTGTAGATCATTTCAACCACAGAAATCATAAAATCGCGAGTTCAGGCAAACGCGAATCGTATACTGCGTTTTGAATGCGATGTCGTATACGATAATTTTGCGGCATTCTGGCCATTACACGGTCAAATAAGAAGGAAATACGTACTTTAACACATTTTTCAATATTAGAAAAGTCATTTTAACTTATAGTATATATTTTAACTTATATCTGTGCGTTGTTTTAGAATTATAATTATTTTATTATTTGTCAAAAAGTATTAAATAATCGTCTACGTCGTTGGTAAATCGTAATTGAAATCCAAACCAAACTAACGATCGAAAGATTAGCAGACATAGCCTAATATTGTACTTCTGTCACTATCTTAAACGTCACTAAATATTTTTTTATTTTTCAGTCAAACCTGTAAACTCGAATGTTATAATTAATATAATCATCATATTATAGCAAAAGTTTAAAGTAACAGTAATCCTTCCATCATTGTTACAATAGTATGTACTGTACTTACTTACTACTTAACTTATTAATGGTTACTTCGATTCCAATTCAAATAAATTATTGCACATTTTATACGCATCTATAATACGAAATCCGTAACTTTTTCCAATCGTAATCAAACTTTTGTATAATACTGCAAATGTCTTTTCAAAATGATTCGAATTTCAATTGAATTGATTCCTGTATTCATTATTGTTATTTGGACGTGAAATAATAGCTATTTTAAATTGAATTCAAAGCAAGTAGTAATCTTTCAAAAACTTATATATTTCATATAGGCCGTACATTAATAAAGTTATAAAACAAAATACCTTTTTAATATTCTGAAGTATAGTGTCAAAATTATACAGTTGAATAATTCAAATATTTCGTTTTGATGTCTAAAATCACTCTTTTTTTGACGTACATCGTGTGTATTATTACATATATGTTTTTATATAGCCCCGAATTTCTATTTGCATAGATTAAATGTGAGTATTAAATATTTGAATAATACGGTATTAAATAAGTACTCGGTTGAACATTTAGTGGAAAAAACCAATGGTTATTATAATAAAAAGGTTTATGATGACTCAAGAATTTCGTTATTATGGTCTAATTGAATAAAACGAAAGCGAGACTCATTTTTTATGTATAAGTTTATATTTTTACATACATTAACATTAAACTGAACGCGTGTCATCTTGTCGTTTAATTGTGACTTATGAATAATGTATGATATTACAGAGAATGATATGATAAACGGGGAAAATTATCTATAAACGTTTTCTTCTATACGCAAACGTATATTATAAACGTTCTATAAATAACAAACATTTTAAAGTCTATCGACTGTACGTAAAATAATATTATTACGCGTAGGTATGTGCAGTGGCGCCGAACATCTAAAATTTTACTCAGGCCAAATAAAAAATATAACGACCTCTCAATCACCCCAGTGACCACAAGTCTAAATTTTCACTTTACGTAGAATAATAATTTGTGATCTCAAATCATAAGTATCAAGCACGATTCATATTAGTCAGATATGTACCGACAGACATTTCGCATTTAAACGTTTCCGTTCCGTGCATAGACAAGAGTAATTTCGAGCAGTGGCGTATACATAACTTTTGTATATGGGGGGGGGGTCAGTTACAAACAAATCATTATTGAAGAAAAATTCATAAACCTAAGTACTTGCATATTTAAATAATAAATAATAATATATATACTGAATGTGTCAAAATAATAATTTACAATAAATCCTTGCAAAATGTTTTTGTTTCCTTATAATTTCCTTACATTAAGAACACTAATTTATACAATTTTAAAAAGGCTTATGGGGGGGATCTGACCCCCCACATCACCTCTTGTATACGCCCCTGATCGCGAGGTCAAAATTTTGCAAACCATAGATATGATCCGGCCCCTATGATCCGCGGTCTCATTTTAAAAATGTGGTCGAACCGCGGCCTGTCCTATGCATAAGGTTTAGCGCCACTGCGTATGTGAATTACTTTATATTACATTATGTACTAAGAAACGTTACAATTAATTCAACACAATAACGAGTACAATCGCAAGGGAAAAAATTATATCCAACAAGTGTTTATAGTAATGTACGTGCTCGATCTATTCTTTTTAGAAAAAAAAAAGAGTCGGATTGTCGTGAGCTCGTTTACTTCATTTGCATATAATAAGTTATATATAAATAAGTGTGTTCAAATACATTGACTTAATACTCATAATGTAAATCTTTTTTCACACTGCATATACTGATTTGTATTCAATGCTAATAAATTATGTTCGTATCACAATGCAAATATTTCTATTCGAGGGACAAAATGAATTAAAAAAAAGTTCGATAAAAAATAATAATAATATATACGAGATGTATATATGAGAATTTCTACGATATTAATAAACTCGTACTGTACGTCCTAATTTATTATCATATTATGTTACATAAATGTACAGTATGAGTTTACTAGTACCTATCGCAGAAATTATGATGGAAATTATAAAAATAATCTAGTTTTCAAAGTTTCAAGTGATCAAAATGAAATATAATATTGATTATTTTATTAATAAATATGTATAACGTTTTAAGTTACGTAATCGCTGTAATGTTCTACTATTTTACTGGCATTCTTTTATTTATACAAAACGTTATCTTATACAATCATAATAAAGAAAACCAAAATTAATAAAAATATATTTTACAAATCAATTTCAATTCATTCAGTGGCGTAACTGGGAAAAGACCTAAGGGGGGTAATATAATATATTTATTATTACCAAAACCCTGACATCCCTCTTCTCACCAGTTAAAACATATTTTTATTGTATGTATTTTATACACTATATCTAATTGTTAGATTTTACATAAGTCTTTTAACTCATTTTATAGTTTAGATAAACATAAATTGTAGGTAGCATGTACTAGGTACCAATATTTTTAAATAATATCCATAAGAGTTCATTAATAAAAGGTGCTATTTTTATTGTTGGATTATCTGGGAGGGGGGGGGCAAAATTATAACTTTATCTCTCGAAAAATTGTCAGAGGGGCAATTGCCCCCCTTGCCCCCCCCCCACAATTACGCCACTGAATTCATTCTTGGCGAATTGCAAAACCATATAGTCTATAACTAGCATTTTATATAATTTTCGATATATATTATTATTTGACTTATAAAAGAATGTAAAGTTTTTATTAAAATACTAGAAAATATCTTCCAAAGTCTGGAAATAGCACTGACATGAGGGGAATGATGAACACGGGACTTTTTAATATATATATATTGATTATAATAAACGTATTGAACGACTGGTCTAGTAAAGTTTTTAAATTACTATCTAATATGTATTGGTATAGGAAACTTTTTTTTAAACACCGTGGTGTTTAAAAACGTTGAAACTATTAAAGTAATTTATTTTACTTCTTTCTTCGCAATTTGTTTAGTGATTATATGAAAAAAGTTGAGAGTCCTGTATATGCTGTCAAAGTAAATTAAGGAGTATTAATTATATAACATGGTCATTGGCAAACTATATCATCAAAAACCATTATATTGGAAATTAATGTAATTAACAAAAGAAGAAACTATGGATGGAAAAAAAGTATGATATCGGATCCTTTTAAATTTAGCTGTATTATTAATAGTTGCACTTTGTTGAATCACGATTCAAACATCAAAACTAATTTATTATGTGCGAAGTGCAATGATAAATCATGGACTTCGGAAACGGTTAGTTGTAATTAGAGTGTGCATTTTTACAAATGTCTAGGTCTCGCTATAGTATGATTTTCGTATCGATTTGTGAAGCACTTGTGAAACGAAGGTAGGGAAAGGGAAAAAATACTAATAATTTGTATAATGACTGTTATTTTTTCGAGCGTCAAAACTGAAAGTTACGAACTTTACTAAAATCTAAAATCGATTGATATCAAATTTTGACATAAGGTATGGACACGTGTCTCATGGAATGTCAAATGGTGTAAAGACGTTTTAATACGACACGCGATAAATTCACAATGAACGAGAATGTCGTCCTTTATATTGTTGGCACACGAAATAAAAAAAAGGTTTAAAACTTTAATAACTATTGGAGACAGTTAAAAAAAAAAAAAAAAAAAATGCGATTGACCCAACTATCCGCGTCAAACAACTGTACGTGTATTATACGAGCAGTGTTTAGATATCCGATTTATATCGAGTTCAAAGGCTGTTTATACTTATAGAAACGCAAGTGGCACCGTTGTAATTATATATTGGTATTATATACATTATATATTGGTTTTGAAAATCATGTTGCTGTTAAACTAACATAATTTTCACGCGGTAATTTCGTAACGTCCTTCGGGGTTTCGGAGTTGGGATCAGCCAATACGATTTCTTTTTTTTGTGATACTTCGGTTATAATTGTTTTTAATTCACGCATATTTCCATGCAAACCACCTACACTTTTTGAACATTTTAGTCTGGGAAAACGCGAGCGAATAAGATGAAGTTTTCGACGAAAGTTATTAAACGCATTATCCGACTAAAATGCAATGTAGTAATTATTATTTGTATATTAAAACGTTTAATATATAGCCACAGTGCTAAATTTCAAAGAACTTACGTGTCTATAACAAACAAAAGCACTTCACAAACATTATTATACAACTTAAACAAAACAGTTTAGAAACACACAGGTCTTAAAATAAATTATATTAAATAATAATTAATATAGTATTTAATGAATGAATAAGCGAATAACTTTAAAATATGAAAGTAAAACGAAAACAATTTTATTTTATAGTAAAATATGTAAAATAGGTATCTAATTTCTTGCGTATACGAGTATGATTTAATTTCATTATAAAGTAATAATATTGAAAATTTCAATTACACAAATATATATTTGGAGTGAAACGCATAGTGCCTCCTACATGTCAAGTAAAATTTGTAAAACGTAGAATCTCTGGTTAAAAATTAGACATGGATCAATAATTTTAGGATCAACATGTAAAACTCCAACATTGAAATAGCATTTTATAGCACGCAGTGTGTTAATTCATTACCGAGTTTAAGTTTACTTAATAGGTATACTTATAAAATTATTCATATAAAACAATAATATTTTATAATGTTTTATAATACACATACCGACATATCCTGGAGTTCCACAAGCAGTAGCCATTACACCGGAATCCTCAATTTTGGACAATCCAAAGTCACTTATCATAATCTTACTGTCTTCGTCCGTACTGTAGTACAACAAGTTTTCTGGCTGTAAGAAAAATTGTATTATTAAATCAATAAAAATGTTTGCACTAATCATCACGTCTATCCTTTGTAAATAAACTTTAATATTTAAAAATATTTCACGGTATCTTGGTAATATCTTAACGACCCGACCTTCTTCCCATGGTTCTATGGCCAAAAGTTTCAAAAAAATTGCACAAATCTATGAGGGTTACATTTCTTTGAATTTCTTCATCGATATATTTGAAACGTTTCGTATAAATGTATTTTTTGTTAAACTTAAAGTTATTTAATTTAATTTAATTTTGAAATACTACGTAGATGAAATGTTAAAAGAGATATTATGCATAATGACTGAAATACTCGTAAAAGTTTTCCATTGAAATGCTATGCGAGTCTTAACTAAACAATCTAACGATTTACCATCCTTGAATACGGTAATTCGTTAATAGCTCAACAATCTAGTTGTAATGAATCAACTATTGGGTTTAATCTAAATGGATAAATTCAATATAATTTAATTAAAAAAAAATAAAATAAAAAAAAATAAGATACAATAAATAATAATAATAATAATAATAAAATATGATGATTAACTGTGCGACACTGGTATATTTTTTTAGTTTATCGTATGAATCGATGTATTAAGGGGAAAAAACTGAAGGAAATCTGTAATGCTGTGTATTAAACGTACGTTGCGTACTATTAATATTCAATACTGTGTTAAAAAAGAAAAAAAAAATATTATAAGTCAGCAATGAAACCACCTAAGTCAATAATAAATATTTAAGCTACTTAAACAATAATAGCCTTGAATGAAATCTCGAAATAATGATTATTTTTTGGGCATTCATTTAGAAACCATAACTTGGGACTACGGAATAGATATAAAAACAGAATTTAGTTAAAGTTCTATCTCGTTGTATTAATTATGCATATAGAAATGTTTATTTTGAGTATTTTATTTATTATTAACATCAAGTTAGTATTTTATAGTGATAGTCTTCATATCGTATAAATCAAGTAAAATAGTACAGCTTTTGTTAAACATGTAGTATACAAAAATAAAATATCATGTAGTTATCTTTTTTTCTATCACCTAATCACATTCATATAATTGTACTCTTTAGTTAAATTATATTATTCAATTTAGTTGAGGCGAAATTATAATCAACTGAGCAGCAATAATAATTACTGCACGTTTGAAATATGTATAACTTTGAGTATTACAATAATAAATATTGAATTGAAAATGTGTACTACTACCAAAAGAATATATCAACGTGGCATAGTCTGAATATTAATCAATTTGATCATTTTTAAAATTCAATAACCAAACGGTTACCGAAAAACTCTTGCTGATTAATTGCAGATTTTTACACATCAAACAACATCAATTAAATTTAGAGCTTAAGCTTTACATTTGTATACTACAGAAATAAAAGAGAAATAAAAAGAAAATAATATTTTTTTTTCTTGTACAAGTTAATCAGCAATATCATAATAATTATTAATTATGATATTAATAATGATAATAATAATGATAATAATTATAATTATTGTCAATTCGTTTTATTAATCTTTAACAAATATTCGATTACTATTAATACACCTATTACCTTTTATCATAATATATTTACAGCCAAAATGTATAATTATAAAATTGATGTTTTAAAAAAAAAGTGTATTTGAATTAGATTCTAAATATTGAAGTGTTATGTAAATATATTAATTTTATTTGACCATAGTCCATATGAATTGTATAAATAAATAATATATTAGTAAATAAAATTATAGAGTACAATTTCAAACTAATTAATATATACAATGAAACCTATCTTAACGAATTTATATTGATAAATAAATGTATGTTTTTAATATATACAAAACAACTAGAATATTTTATACATAAATTTGTAAACATTAATCATTAGATTGAAAATAAGAAAAAAATATTAATAATTGTTTGAAAATTATAAATCAAAAATCCTATGGTCAAAAAATGCAAGCTCATAATAATTAAATTTCAAAATGGGTTAAATTGATTTATAGTTTTTGGTTATAATTAAGTTAGTTTTATAAAAATGCAAATTGAAATCTATGAAAATGTGGCCATAACGTGTACATAGAATATTGCATTTTTATTAACAATTAATAAAAACAAGTTGAAAATATATGATATGAATATTTAGTACAATATGAATTATTCATGAATTCATATTGCAAAGTATAACTTCAATGACTATGGTTGCTCATATTATTTTCCTCGAAGAAATTGCTTTCCAGCATTCTAACAAAATGATCTAAAAACATTATACTGTCAGTTAAAATTAATTTTTATACCAATATTATAGTTTATATGGAATCTCGAAATTAAAAATAGACATATTAAAAAAATTTAATTTTCTGAACTGAATATTTGAAAACTACGGAGTTATTATATTAAAAACATTAACGGTATCATATTTGCTCAAAATTCTACTTTTTAATGAAATAAATAAAGATTTGATACACATTAAAATGAATTGATTTAAATTTGTAATTTTAAACTATGCATAATATTTTAAAAATGTACAGATTAATTAAATTTTTTATAGGGCAAAATATATTTGTACAGTTAAGCACCAAAACCAATTTAATTTAATGTTCACAATTTTCTATACTCTAAAAACAAACAAATACATAAATTATAACAATTATGCAAATAATATGAACATTTTACTACATTGTGTCTTTTACATTGTTGTAATTTTAATATAACTGTGAATATTAAATTTTCTTTAATTACATAATTTAATTTTTATTTGTACTTTTAATTGCATATTAACATACAATTTATAAAATGAGATTTTAAATATAAAATAAATGGGTAAATTTCATTGATAGTCTTCCGAAAACCACAAAAAATAAAGTATATATTAATATAAATGCAAACTTAAAACATGTATTACTACTTAAATTAAAATCAATAAAAAACTAGAATAGCCAAAACTGATATTAAAAATCATAAGCATAATATTATTTAAATATTATAATTTCAAGGATTATATTTAATATCAATACATTATAAAAAAGACAAAACTTAGAATCTTTATTTATTTATAATTTATCCTAAAAAGTGATACCTAACAAGTTTAAATTGAATATCACCCATGTATTTTAGTATAATATAATATACCGTTCATTAATTTTACCATATTATATGAACTCCTACTAAATTAAAATTAGCCAATATTTTATTCTTATAATAAATTAATAAACAAGTATTGTCTTCTGTTCTAATTTTTCATTTATTTATTATTTTTACCGTTGTGTTCAACTGAAGCGAATCGCTTCAAATAAAACTAAAACGCGGTTATTTACCCCTTTTCAGAGAAGTTTCTCGAAAAAAATGCATTATTTAAAAATTTATTATTGGTTGGTTACAAATCAGGGTCTCACCCTTTTCGGCCAAAACATATTTAAAAAATTAAGCAAACATTTTATTTTTTATAATTAAATTATATTTCTTTGATGAATTTATAATGATATATTTTATTATTCCGCACCCCTATTGACGTTGTTTAGTTTTGAACTGTTCATTGATTGTTTCCCGCGAACAGGTTTGGACGCGTGTTATTTTGTACTATGTGACGTTTCTAAAGTATTAAGTAATTATTTAGGCTTTTAGTGTCCTTTAGTAGGTTTGCATATTAATTCGAAAGTGTCATTTTTCGCAATACATAACGCGAAACCAAAATTTAGTATAGATTTATGTAAATTTGTATTATTCTTTTCTTTATTATATATTTGAGTAGTTCTTGAGTTTATCTTGTTTTTTTCTTTATTCAATTGATATACCGTGCCAGGTTTTTATTATTTATTGCCTTATAATTTCATTTGGTTGTATTCTACACATTGTTCAATGGTCAACTCCGGAGATGTGCGTTTTCGGTTTATGACTATTATAATTCCATTTAACCTCGCGTTTCGACATCCTGTGTCTGACTACAAGTCAAAAGTTTTATTATTATTCTCAGGGCTTTTTCTGAAAAAAAAAAGAAAAATATTTGCTATCAATCAAGCACTTTCTGAGTTGAGGGAGACTGTCTCTATTTTTTACTTTTATTTTGTTGATAATATTTTGATATTTCTTTTGGTTGCATTTCCATTTTGTTGTGGATTTATTAATTTTTTATTTTATCTTCTATTTTTTTATTTTCCAATTTAATTTTATTTAAAAAAGAAAAAAAAAGTTGTTTCTGTTTTCCTGACGTTTTCCACGCCGTCTATGCACTCACCCACCTGATCGTCTAATTGATCACCTTCTTCAGTCAGATCGGACGAAGATGACGTCGATCACACCCACCATGTCTGATATCAGTGTCATCTCCATCACCACTTCTTCAACGAGTTCGGGTTCAAAGTCAACCAAGAAGACAGACATTTCACTTTCCAATCAATTCCTCGCTTTCATGAAGGAAAGTAAAAAAAGAATGGAAAAGTTTTTTTGTTTTATTTTTGTTGTTGAAGCTCACCATCAACATTGAGTAGAACATTTACAACCTTTCCGGATGTCAATCCTGAAGAGGATATGTAGAGTACGACCGTGGTGAAGTATCACATAAATAGATATACATATAAATAAACCTTGGCCGGTATACTTAAAAAAAATTTATATATAAAACAAAAAATAATTTTCCTTTTGATTTCCTTTTAATGCGTCCAATGGACAAAATTTTAATTTAATGTTTTAATTTTAATTATTGATGCAAAGTTGTGTTGCCTACAACACAACTGAAAAAAAAAAACTGTTGCATGAATTGATGCACCAATCAGTATAAATTTAATATTAGATTAATTTATTAGGTTAGTTTTGTATTGTCATTTTTTTTATTCTTTTGACTGAGTTTTATGCCTGGAAACTTTCTCGGCAACAACGTAATAAAAATAAAATGTATATCCTATTTTACTAATTTTTTTTTTTACATTTTTTATCTCTTTACTCTCGCCTAACCTTATCTTTTTTAAAAAAAAAATCCTATGAGCTCTGATGAATCGTCTCGGCCATAGGTTGGCGACTCTCTCTATGGATCCGTCACACGACGTTTGGGACCGCGAGAAGCACTGAAACGTCGCACACCCACAAATCAATATTTGAGTCAAATAGTACCATTATGTTATTTATACTATACATATGAAAGCCTGAATTTAAACGAGTTTTTATTTGACATTTAAATTAATTAATTGTAATTTTATTCAATTTTAAATTATTTCAACCCACACATTTAATATCACATTTAATATCACATTTGATATCCAACTAGATTAAAATAATCGAAATGTAAATATTTTTTTGAACAATGGAATAAATGTTGTCCTTATAGTATATTTAAAACATTGCAATTAAAATTTGAAATAATTTTTTCGTCGTGTAATGTAAAATTTTATTATTTCAAATGTATGAAGATTATTCAATTTACAATACCATATTAAAATATTAAAAGTTTTACAATAATTAGTATATTTTTTTTTTTATGTAGAAACTTAAAAGTGAAAATTAGTGACTATGACTATAGTTGTAAAAATAATTAATTGGTTGATTTAAAAAATTATTTTTTGTATTTATTTTCGATTTAACAAAAATCCAATTAGAAATGATGAGTTTTCAAGGAATTTTCGCTAAACTAAAGTGAAAATCCTGAAGTATTTTTTTATTTTTAAGAACATTTTTCTTTGTGAATTTAATGATAAATTAGAGTATCAATGTATTTTTGGCTTTGTTTTGGGAATTTAAGCATAGGTATTAACTAGCTTTTAATACATTTTTGAAAAACACAATGTATTTATAAACTTAGAATTATTAATTTTCCAAGGAATACAATGATATAAAAAAGTTGTCATATAAAATAAAATAATAGAGCTAATCAGTTATAATTTTTGATGAAAAAGATAAAGTATATAATAGAGTAAACTTGGCAAGATTTAATGTGAATTCCATCAGTTTTGGCCCATAGTCTTATCAATTCAAATACAGATTAAATTAATTATAATTATGTAAATATTTTAAAACTGCATTCAAAGAAGATTGATATCAAAAGATGTTTGTATTATATTATGACATATAATTATAACATTTCAAAGTTTTAATTTATTAAGAAATAAAAAAATTAAAAAAATTATGGTAAACGAAGAAATGACGTCCTTGTTTAAGTAACATTTAACTAATTTGAAATTCAATTTTACAGACAGGAAAACTGAGATCCTCGTCACAAACAAAAGTAATTAAAAAATTATTTAATATCGTGATCGTTAAAAATCAGATACGAGTAGATTAATACATAAAATTTTATGTAGCCAATTAATTCGTTTTTATTTCATATATTAGCACATTTTTATACTGGTAACACTTTTGACAGATATTTAAACGATAATTTTGAGTATATGTAACATACCTTTACGTATATTAAATGTGTTAACAATCAATTTATAATGCGTGTATTTTATTTCTAAAATCCCTTAGTTGTAAATTATTGTTGAAAAATGAATACCTATACATAATATTTAATAATTTAAATTCGTAGAGATTGAATGAGTTATTTCATACTTAGAGTAAGGTTTCATGAAAAGAAAATTTATCTTCATAAGGCAAATGCAAAAAAAGATTTAATGAAATTAAATGTTTTTTTTTCCTGAAAAATATAATTATAAGCAATAGAACACATATGTTCAACAAAATTAAACACCTGTAGTCGTAGTCGTAATTTAAGTTATTTATATTTCTATTTTGAATAGTTATTTTCGTACAGTTTGTAAGGTACCTTTTAATGTACCAAAGGTTGCTTTTAATTACTTTTGCAAGTAGCCTAAGATACAGGTGATAACCCAGTAGTAATAGTAATAGTAATAACAACAGTAGTAATAATATCAGTAGCGTATGCAGAATTTTATAATGGAAGGGGGGATGAAAATAAATAATTACTCAGTTATAAGAGGCGCATAGGCTTGAAAAATAAAATAGTTGCTTTTTTATTTCTTATTTAAATTAAGCATTAAATAAACAAAAAATATATGAAAAAAAAAAAAATAACTAAAATAATGGGTAATAAAATAAATTTTTATTTAGTCCAGTCTAATAATTGTAGTCGCTTAGGTGATGTTTTTGAAAATTGTTGTAGAACTTCCAATTCGGTCAGATTTTCTTTTTTATTGATATTTGGTAAAGCTAATCCATTAAGACGTTCCTCCGTCATGGTTGATCTTTGGAATGTTGGCTAGATTAACGATGTTTGGATTGTTGCTAATATCAGTTCAGTTGTAATCATAGATTATAAATACCCATCTATGGACTGTGGTCGTAATCACAGACTAAGATATGTATAATATTTATTAATATCAGTCCATTTTTCTAATAAATGGGTAAATACACGCTTTGAGATACTATATTAAATCGTTGGTAGATTTAAAAACAAAAATAATAATTCCCGCAATGGGGGGGGGGCTTCAGCCCGTTAGTCCCCCCCCCCTGCGTACGCCACTGAATAACAGTAATATT
This sequence comes from Sipha flava, assembly GCF_003268045.1. Classification (NCBI taxonomy): domain Eukaryota; kingdom Metazoa; phylum Arthropoda; class Insecta; order Hemiptera; family Aphididae; genus Sipha; species Sipha flava. The sequence goes on along the minus strand of NW_020273626.1, from coordinate 577,387 downwards.
AATGATTTTTATTCAATTCTTACACAGTGTGCTCATGGTACATTTAAGTTCGTGAACTTAAATTTGCTTAGAACATGTGTCTACTATTTTATTTTTGTTACATAAAACAAGGTGTTACACTCACCTTGAGATCCCTGTGTACTACGCCTTGCTCATGCATGTAATCCACAGCTTCCAGTACCTGACGGATCAAATGGGCGGCGTCTTTTTCGGTGTACGAGCCCTTCTGCACGATCCGGTCGAACAGTTCGCCTCCGGTTACCCTGCATGAAAAAAAAATGTCCATAATGTTTTGGATTTCAATCGTTTGATTTAACAATTAATCAATCAATATATAATAATATCGTAACAAAAACATTGTCCAAGGGAATATATTTTAGATAGCTTTTCCGTCCCCATAAAGTCAAGCGGAGCAAGAATAGTAATTTTTTTCATAACGCCTTTAAATTTCGAATACATTTTCGAATACCAATCATTATAATATCACGCGATTATGTTATTTTTACAAATAAGAAATGGTTTTTTCAAATTTTTACCACATAATCTATTAAAAAACTATAGAACGCCATATTTCTAGCTGAAAACCATTATAACTTTTGTTGTAGTGATTATCAGCAACGATTATTACATGTATTATAAATTTAAAATTCACTGGAGATGTGTATTAAGTCATATACTATAATATTTACATTAAATTCATGTATCTAACTATAAAAATGAGATTACTTTTAAGAACTCTGAAAGTTAAATAGTAAAAATAAACTCTAAAAAATTTCACAATTTCTTGAACTCTAATTACTAGCCTAATATCTAAAACCTAGGAGAATGATACATTGAAGTAAAAAATAAAAACAAATCATAGTGGTGAGCTTTATTAAAAGGGATGGGGAAGTTTTAATTTTTTTATATAGGTAATTAATCAAATTGATGTACTTAAATATAGTTTTATAATCAAAGATGTGTTTATATGTAAAATAAACTAATTAAACATAAATCATTTTCATAAGCATTTTTTTTAATTATTCAGACTAACATTTTTTAAATGTTGTTGTATTATACAGTAATTTATTTTTAATTACATAACACTTTTGCATAAATTTCCATTCTCCGAAAGAAAAATCTCACTTAAAGAACCGTCTTACACAGAATGGGTACCGAGTGCATTGGATAAAATAATTATAGTTATTATTTTTTTTTAATTTAATAAGAGGGTTTTAAGTGAAATATTGGCCAAGTCAAGTTAATTTGAAGTTATAAAATATAGTATATAGAATAAAAAGTATAAGGTTCAATATTTTATTAATTTCTAAAATTTGTAAAACAATAATGTGTCTCATTGCATAAATACTCGTAAATATAATTACATTTTTTAAAATAATTTCCTTTAAATAAATGTATATTTGATCGATTAAAATAGTTGATAAGAGAATCAAATATGACCAAAGGAATATTTGATTTTGGTAACTAAAATGCTAATAGTTATTAACAAGAATGATTAACAAGAAACATTGCAACGTCGTGTTTTAAAAACATTGACAAATTTCGTACCCCAATAATGTGATATATAATTTTTACTTTTCCTGTATAGTCATTCGTACGATTAAAAGATATCGAACAAGACTCATAAAAATGATAAAGACTGTTAAGGAAAGAACGTTCTAAACGTATTTCAAGTAATGATAATATGCAGTGTATTTATGTAGTATTCACTGTCATACGAGAATCCGTGCAATACTTAACTATATGTTTTAGTATTCATAGCGGGCACGGAAACTAATAATTAGTTAAGCGATGCGCTTATTATGACCGGGAAATTAATATATGGGGGTAATAAATTATAATACTTCATGTATATATATATATTGATGAATGTCTTAACGTTTGAACATTTATCGAAGCAGTTTTAAACGTATTTTAATTGGAAACTATCTACATGATAACTACGGTTCTCCTAATATGTTGATTTAAATTTGTAATTACAATCAGTAGATACACGTTTACAATAAAAGAATTTGATTTTGTTTCGTATACGTCATGTGGTGCGGTAGAGGGAAACGTGCTCTCCAATTCTGAGGCATCCTCAATACGTGTACTTCGAATTTTCGATATTATTATCACGTTTAGAATACAAATGTTGTGTAAAAGAACGCCCGATGAAGCGTCCGGGATTTTAATGAAGTCACACACAAGATAAAAACAAAACCGTCGACGATGAAGTATTTTTTATTTTTATTATCCACAAGTATATGCACAATCCATACAAATTAATGCACAATATGTATATAAGATAAAACGCCATACATAACATAAATTACTTGAGTAAGAATCACACCATAAAGTCCTGCTATAACATTATATATTATTAATTAAAAATTTATTGTGTGAGACATTTTCATGAAAATAGAAAAAAAATTAATTGAAGTAGCTATCGTTCTATAAATGGAAAACAAAATATACATAAATAGAAAAGTATAGAAAAATCGATAAAGAACTTAAGTTTAAAAATTCCATCCAGTGTCATTTGAGTCTTTTATTACTGTCAGTTACTTTTTTTTATTAACAGGTGAGTTAAAATATTATACTTTACACTAATTAAAGTATTTTTAAAATTAAAAGTATTTTTTATTGGTCCCCAATAAATCTACGACTTCCTCGCAATATAGTTTATAATTGAGATCATATTTTGTTGAGTTAAATTTGAGATTTTAATGAAATATTGACATAAATATTTGTTACTCGAATTTCTAATGATAGAATAGTGTAATTAAGAAAAAGCAAAATAAAATGTTGTACTGCGTGGTAATAGATAATACTTAAATATTTTATTGTTGTTATTTCGTTAACCCTAAGATCATGAGAAATGAATTTTAAAATGTATGTAATAATATAAATGGGTCAACTAACTTTTGAAAATTTGTGAATAATTTGAAATAGAAATGAGAAAATCCAAACATTTCCTTCGAATTCAAACGTGTTTTTGATTCGACGAACGAAAATAAAACAACGATTTATAATAAACAAGTAGGTAATGAAAAAAAAAAAAAATTAAATTGCATTTTAACTTTAAAATTAAATTACAATTTGTTTTAATGTCGAAGTATACAGTTCAGTTTGGCAGTAAGCATAAAATGTAATTCCTGGTTCAATATATCACTTAAAGTTATGTTTCATTTCGGGCTTGGTTGGTCATTAAAATAATTTATTCTGATGCTAATAGCTTATTAGGCTTTGAAAAACTTTTCTAACATAATTTTTCATTTATTCATGGCGCACAGTGGGAGGAATCATAATTTTACCATGACAAAAATACAATTTGAACTATCAAAATTTTGATAAAAATGCAGTGCAAATTTTTTCATTATAAGTTGTCAATCTTGTATTGGATGCTTATTTTATCTTTATTACGTTTTATCAATAGCATTAAAAGTTCAATTAGCGCGATATTTTCATCACAGCGACTTTCTTGACAATACGCATGTCCACAATAAATATTTGTTATAAGTATTATAGAACGTTATATTATTTAGTTTTTTTTTGATAATTTACTTTGTACTATGGAAACTTCTAAACGAGGTATAAAATAATTATTAATAGTTTAATTAACTCTCCAATCAACAATAAATTGTTAAAATTTTAATAACAAAATAATAAAAATATATCATAATTTAACAATTATAGTGATCTGAAAAAAAGGACATAAAAAAGCCCCAATTTTTATTAAAATATTTTAGTAAACATACTATTTAGTAAATTCTAAAATATGGTATACTCAAAGTTGCCCATTTAATTTCTATGATTTTTTTTTGTAGATAATATTATATACCTACCGTGATTTATTTGATGCTCTCAGAAATTTCCAACAACAATTAAATTAGTGCTCTGTGGATTTTATTTAATATTATTTTTATTTAATTATATTGCAAAAAAAAAAATAAATCATTTTTTGATGAGAAATATGAAAATGAATTGAAATGTAAAATTTCAGGATTTATAACTACGTTAAATCGCAAGTGGTTAGCCGTAAATCGTACTGCAACTACATTTATTTCTAAAAACGAGGGTTGGTTAGATACCGAATTTATTTTACCTCAAAATGAAAATAAAATAGTTGATAAACGCGGTCGTCCATCAAAATTATTTTATGATGTATCTGAAAGATCTAAAATACGAAAAGTAAAATCATTAGTGGATACAAAATCGCCAAAAAGTTTATTATTATTATTACAAGCGACAAGAGTATTACTTTTTAAAGAAGGTAAACATGCAGCAGCTAATTTATTAAAACAGCCATCAGAGTATTCTCTTAGTCGTCTTGTAAATATTAGGAAATCTTTTCATGAAACGTTGAAGGGGAAAAATATAACACCATTTACTGTAGATGAAGCTCTTGCTCATATGGTAAATTGTCGCATGACAAAAAACGTTTATCATCAAACTCGATTAGGTTTAAAAAACATGGAGTCAATGTGTATCCTTCATATGACTGCATACGAGAAGCAAAAAAAACCATGTTATCCCGAAGGTTTAAAAATATATGAATATAGTGCATTTATTCCTCTACAAAATGTATTGGATCACACGGTTAGAAGAATTTTTCAAACTTTTGATTTAACTGAAATTTTAATTTTTTCGAAAAATATGTTAAGGCTGAGTTTATTTTTAAATTGAGGTGTGATGGTTAGTATAATATTATATTTATATCATACGTGAGGATTGCAAGGTGCATTGAATACACGTGGTATATATGCTATACACTAGGAATTTCTACGCCCATGGAAAATTTTTAGATTATGCACTATCATAGACTATGAATCAAATACCCTTCCCAACATTTTTTTCCTAATAATGAACATACAATCATACTTATTGAGTCTTAAGCATATTATCAGCAACAAAGTTATAAGTATCAATCTTGTAGTCAACAAAAGATTATATGAGTGTATAAAAATTACACCCTCTAAAATTTAACGCCCCCGAGTTTATAATATAATACTCACAGTTCCATGATGAGGTACACTTTGGACTTGTCCTCAAACGTTTCCAGCAATTGCACGATATTCGGATGAGTGAGCCTGGAAAAATAAAAACATAAACACGTTAAACCGCTTTCATTTTATATATATGAGATTTATTAACAATCAGCAAACAAAAATGGATTTCTGACTTGACTAATGCACAGATAGAATTTACGTGCATTTCAAACGCATATTTACTTGTTGTATTTCTGGTTGGCAGGAACACTTGAAATATAATGTCCCCAGTTCGAAAAACCTTTATTGATGTTGAAATTCAGAAAGAAAATGAGAGCACGTATATTTAATCATACGTCAAATGGGATGGAGGTATTCAAATTGTGGTCAACGAGGGCTAATAATAGTTCCCTGATATTTTACCGGGGGACGAACGGATAGTTACCGTAGGTGCCAGAAATAGAAAATTTGATGTCAAGGGAAAATAAAAATGTAGTGCCCCTTACGTAGGTGGAAGTAAAGGGTATGCCGGGTGTCAACACAAAACAAAATGTTTAAACACAAATCAAAAGTTTTTTTTAACATTACTTTGTTTTCATTGTTTTCATATAATATTTATTAGTACTAAATATATCAATATTATACTTAAAAATCATTAAAAAAATATAAAAACTCTTGGTTACTTTAACTTAAAAAAAAAAATTGTATTCCTAGAAAATTGTAAATTTAAAAATAAATTATTCTAGCCTTCTCGCAGCAAAATCATTGATTATGTTTTCATCAATTATTTCTTGCAATTGTATTTTTTATGTATATAATAGATAATTGTATAAATCTTGCTTGTTCCGTACTTTATTGTAGTTTTGTTATTATTAATTTTAATTTGATAAAGCATCGTTCACACTAAGCTGATAGAACTGGCATTGCAATATATATTTGATAAGTATTGGATATATTTGGATATGTATCTTGAAATTTTTTTTTACAAATAAAATTCAACATTTCAAAAAAGTTTGTCACTTTAAATTTTCATCTGAGTTAAAAATATGGTCTTAAAAACTGAAATGAATTTAAATTTTCAAGATAATTTTCATAATTATTACACAAAATCAACTTCGAATCTTTCCAAGTTTCCCGTAAAAATAAATTATTGCTTGATCTAAAAATGAAATATCTTGAGCAACATTTTTCATTGATTCGAATATTAAACGTTAGATATGGTCAATATAACTTTTAATTAATAATACAGATTTTTTTTTCATTTTTATGTTATAAAAATCATTTTCTGCAATATTAAATTCGGCATTGAATGACAGACAGAAATTTCAAGTGTGTTCTGATATAGCCGCCTAATAAAGACTACAAAATGGGTTACTATAATATATTATGTCAATGAAATATTGGCATCAGCGTCTAACGTGTTAAATAACAAACGACCGTGTGGTATCTATTTATTTTTTACCTGAAATATTTTATTATATATACATATTTTATGTTCATGACTTTTTTATAAACTTGAGATTGCCCTTATACCAACAGCACCTGAAGCAAGCATATTCTCTTATATCCCCCCTCCTAAATGCGGTACTGGTTGTCGTCTTGCATCTCCTTTGATCATTTTTTATAGAATTTTATATAAATGATTTAGTATATTTTTAATAATGTAATAAGAGTTCTAACAAGGTTAGTTACCAACTGTATGATTTGTATGACGGGTTGAAAATAAATAAAATGACAATGTGATATATACTTAATAATTTTACATAATATAATACTTCATAATAATAGTTTATTTATTTGCTTTTTATTTAAATAAATATATTTACAATGCACACAGAATAGGTATACTGTAGAAAAACAAATGTGTTGATGATTATTTTTTCATTAATAGTTATACTAATAGCTTAATTGAAACTGATAATTTACCTAAAAAATATAAAATATAATTTGCCTAAACGGCATTTTATTACGCGTACATTAACCCTACTGGTAATTGGGTATAAATTGAATATAACGTGCCACCAACGCGCATGTTAATTATTAACGATGTACGAAATAATAATGTTATAATATGACGGTCGCTTGACAAAGTTGTCTATATCTATATTGAAAGCGTTGTGATTACCTACACTAAATTTAGCGCGTAACGTATCGCGTAATTGCTTTGACGATGTTATTTATTCATTTAATAACACTGTAACAGCAATAATTAAAAGTAAATGCGATTATTATCGTTATATTACCTACCTACTTTCAACAAAAAATTTGATACGATCTTGTAATATCACGGGAACAATAATTTAGCAAGTTCCCGAGGTTGATAAAATCAAAACGTGTAAAGGTCCCAACACACTGCCGCGGTGGCGATTTTTATCCAGTATAAACATAATATATTTATATATTACATACAATAATTGTATAGTTAATTAATTAATTCCTATTAAGTCATTGATTAATTGACGATTTATCTATATAGTACGTTAGTAGGTACTATATTAAGTACTTATACTATTGTACATATTATATTCATTATATATATATATATATAAATATATATAATATTGTATTGATTATTTTTATATGAATTATTTTTAATAAAGTTAAATAGTATATTAAACTATAACTTGAATAGTTTCTAGGAAATATTCGAAGTCTAGACTAATATACTACTAATATAGATAGTATAGGTGCTATTAGCGTATATTTGATAAGTCAATTGAAAATACCGCTGCGCGGTGGCGGTAAAATCGAGCATTCTGCGGTTTTTATAAATATCGCAGCGTCGATATTTTACCGCGGCCGAATTACCGCTGCAGTGTGCGGACTCCCATTACAATACGTGTGTACAAATTTAACGCCACCGCCACTGCCACCACCACCAGTGGGTGGGGACCTTAACGCAGTGAACTACATAAGTATTTGAATAATATGAGGTAATTTACATGATTATTTTTGTGTAAACATTTTTATATATATTGTAAATACTATTATATACACAAAACACTATAAATAATAATTATTACATACATTTTTTTAATAAATACATGATGCGTACCAAGCACTGGTATTTATACATATTATAAGATATGGAGTGTGTCGAATGAGGGACCGTCTCCTTATACACATTGTTTGTATAACTGTTGCACAATTATTGTTATTCGCTTAACCATAAACCTATATACATTAATTAAAATAAGTATAGTATATTTGTATATTGTAGTATAGTTAAAACTGATAGAACAGTACTTTATACTTTTTAGTTAACGATTATAAAACACATTGTCATCTCTTCAATTTGCAGCTAAAGCCTCTCTAGCCCCAACCCCCTTGGTCTAGTCCTGTTAATGATGTATAGGTGAATGGGGGATTTGTTCCTCACATCTCTAAGGTAGAAAAAAACCATTATTTTGATAAAAACTTACAATTATATTCTACCAAAGTTAATTTAAACAAATATAGTATAATATAGGGTAGGTAGTTTTTATTTGTATCCAAAATACAAATTGATTTTGAGTTATATATTTAATATAGCGTCAAACAATCACATCACATACATATTTAACTAACATCATCTTTTATTCAAACTAAAAATATAGAATTCAAGTCTTCAACTGTCTTTTTCGATAGTGAAAAACCACAAATATGAAAATTTTAGAGGTAGCAAATTATTACTTTTGTGACCCTAGTGTTTTAATAGAAGTCGTAACGAGATAAATATTTAAATATTTGTTCAAGTTCGAATTATTACGAGTAAATATTGTTCAGACAATAATTTTGTACGGAACAAACGATTCAAATTACGATGCTTTGTGCACGTCGAGTGTCGCTGCATTTTATAAGAACATCGGAATTGAATATACGAGTATATAAAGAAGCATTTGAATATTTTGTTTACTCGGAGATATAGGCACTTTATGACAACTAAACGGTAGTCAAAAGTACAACAGGGAAGTAATAACTATAAATCAAATCAAATCATTTCTATACGATTAAAGTATGCAATAATGGGTGATGGCTGAGCGTATATTTATGCGTAAAGTTTACAGCAACGGTTGCATACAATGTGTTATCGTCGTTTCCAGTGCATCAAGAGTTGAAATTATTATTATTCTTTTTAGATGGGAAATCGTTTATAGTCACGCGACGTGGCAACGGTCTATCACGTGTGATATTGCAGAATAATAATACGCGAGCAAGGCACTGTCGACCGTGGATGTTTCTTAGGCCCAAATGTTTAGGCGTTCACAAAATAATACAGAAACAGTTTTTGGATATGAAAGTTAATTAGATATCGTTATTATCATTTGTTTTTTGTTTTATGCGAGGGGAACTAAATACGATAAGTACTGCAACAAGAGTGCAAGTGCGCGCTCCACACACCCGCACCATGTGAGGCATAAATGGTTTGTTCCTCCAGAAACATTTTATCTTCATACACACGTATACATTCAAATGTCTTAACGTGGGGCTTACTGAACGTATTCAGAAAATATATAATATATATATATATATATATATATATTTTCAGTATTGTGAAAATAAAATATTCACAAATATTAATGAGTAAATAATATAATCAAAGTTGGGTAGAATTGATTTGTTTGTGAACACAGAGATGTACAATCGATATACAAAACTTCCCTGATTTGTTTTGAGATTCCACAAATGAAGTCTACGCGCTAAAAATTTCAAATCATGAACTCCTTTTTTGGTTTCAAAGAATAGTTTATTACAAATATTGAGATGTTATAAATATGAACCAAATAATGAGTTACAGATAGAATAAGTTAATTTTAATAATGAAACAAAACATATAATATGTTATGATTACTTGTACAGCAACTATACAGGATCTGGATTTGGACGATTTTCGATTAACATTTTGCTTTCATGAAAATATGACGAAAAACAAAAAGAAATTAATTCTATATTTATTTAACAATTATGTACTTTATCGCATTATTAAAATATATTTCTTTAGTAATACAAAGAGTTTTGTTCCAAAAACGTTCTCATAAATATAATTTTAAATGAATATAACATTATTTAAGTTTTTTTAATTGAAAGTTAACTTTATTAAAGAAATAAATATAAAACGCATGTATTTTGTTATTTTATTTGTTAAGTTGAAATATTGAACTGTTTATTACATAATATTAATTATAATTTCCTAAAATGTATACAATAAATATTTGAATGGTATTATAACGGTTTAATTAAGCCATTGAAAATCCAATGATCTATTTGGGCACACCTGGATTTTATGCAAAATTATTAAACGATATTTTTTGATTATTTATTTTTTTTTTTACTAGAAAAATTTAACAAGTGTAAACAGTAAATAATTGACATCTCAACTTTGTCGAACCATCATTGGACTAGTAAATTGTTTTACAGCTAATTTGAAAATATTTTTTTTGAGTTTTATGTGCATTGCTTTGGGTGTACATTTTCAAATTGTATTTATATCGAATGAGTGCGAAAACAGTAAAATCATACTCCATACATGCAAGACTCGAAGATCAGAATAAAAATAAAAAGGAAATTTTCTTATCTAAATAGTTCTACCAAAACAGTGTCGTCGGAAATAAAGCAATTAATGTGTTATACACATGCTAACTACGAAACGTAACCGTAATAAGACTAAAACTATAACATACGACGTAACTGAAGTTTTACTATAAATTATCATGTGGCAAATTAATTTCAGGTTCTTGCTTCTAATAAATTCTGCAGTATTACGGTTAGGTAAGCTGATAATATTAAAAATTTCTGTTTTTTTTCTTTCGTGTCTTAGTTTTTAATTTAAAATATAATTTCATCGACAGTAGTATAACTTTTTTTTTCTTAATTATATAAATATTTCCTAAAATGATATTGTTCTTCTTAATTTTATGACACCCGACCGAATACCTTTTGAAGTTATATCATAATATGAATGTAGTTTACATTTACTATTTACATTCACTTACATAGGAACGGATATTAAAATTCCTTGATAATGATATTCGCCTAAAGCTCAAAAACATGTATAATTATAATGTTAAAATGTAAATTAATAATATATGTAAAGTAATAACAAAAAAAAAAAAAAAAAAAATACGTGACAAATAAAAATTCACTAGGTATAACGTTAATGAAAAATATTTAATTTACGTACATGTAGACAATTACTATCACAGATAATTAATAAATAATAATAAATATTAATTAATAATAATCCAGTCAAACGATTATAGTAGCATCTTGGAGTTCAGAGTCAGTAAAAAAAAAAAAAAACATATTGTCTTTAAGCAATAATGACTTAAATAATAAATAATAAAAAATAAAAATAAAATTATAATATGTAACCGTCCAAGTGTATTTTTAGTGCAGCGAATGAGATTTACATTGGAGATTCAGTGCATAAACGGTTCGTCTAAAATAGAAAACAAGTTGATAAGTCGGTAAAACATCACCGATGACATGATATAAATGGAGAAAAATTGAGAGTTGATAATAATATCGATGTTTTAATGATATGCCGCAACGTCTATTATTTCAAGCACGCTCGCCCTATTTTCTGTGCTCGAATTATATACATTTGTTCGCGAAATGGGAATTGCGTGACTTCCTAGCTACGGAGAAATATATTTATGTGAACATTAACAGCGCTACGCATATTTGGAAATTAAATTGATATTTTTCTCTTCTTTTACACGGAATAAGTGATCGAACACGTTCCTCATGCACAGTTGAAATTTCAATGATATTCCTCCCCGGAGGAGTAATGCAATATTGCGTTGCCGTGTAGCGACGCGTATCTCGCGGAGGTCGCGTCGGGTTTATTAGACTTTCGAGAACTTAGAACTATTTTTTTATTTTATTTTTATTTATTTATTTATACACGCTACTCTGCACGAGTTACATTTTATTGTTATTTTCATACGAACGGGTCCGTATTGTTAATAGATACTTTTATGACGTACATTGAATACATGCTTTCAATCCGAATTTAACATAACTTACCGATACGTGTAAATACTCGCGTTTTTTACTGAATAAAACATAAGCCCTGCCCTACGAGAAGTACCTGCACATAATATTGTACGCTAAACATCCGCCGAACGAGCCTGTGAGGCATTCATGATATTTTAATAATCTTGAGCATACGTAGTAAACAATGTGTAAACATATAGGAGTATACATTAACATTATGCAATATTATGATTAAATATATAACCTACATATATATATATTTATTCGTTTATTAATTCCTTGTTGGTATCTGGATAAAAGTTATTCATCGTTTATCTGATTTTAATAGTAAATATGATATTCTATCCGGTCATCTTTATCTAAATACATTTCTAGTTTTTTAATGATTTACTTAGATATTTTTTTAGATTAAAATGGTGCGTGCAAACAGTCTACAATGAATATTTGAAAAATAAAAATTGTTACCTAATTTTCTCGTTTTGATGGAATTTTGATGAAATTTCACACTTATAAATGTTATTCGAATTTCGGTCTCCTTATAATAGGGATGGGCAAAATTGTTTGAACATCGATATTCGATATATCAATACATCGATTTTTAAAATATCGATGTGTTCGATGTATCGGTGTACAACCATCAAGGTCTAAGAACATCGAAATTTAAAAATAGCTAGAACATTTTTTTTGCCTCTAGAGCTGCCATCGGTTGCACACCTTATTATCTGTACAGACATTCTTGATTAAATAATACATTTAAGAGTTAAAATAATTTTGTTTAACTTATATTTTTTAAAAAAATATTAAATATTTATAATCAAGTCTCATAAGTTCATGCGTTTGCATGTTTTCTTTGCTACATCGGAAATATGCTAATTGAGATAAAAACCCGTTTCATAACAATGGTTATAAAAATCTAAAGTTTAGTAGAGCATGTTTTTGCATGTTTTGTGTGTATTAGTTACATACTTAACATTAGTTTCTTTTCTATTTGACCTAACACTAAATCTTCGTAAGAAAAACATATTGTTAATTTGTCACCTAATATCGATGTATACGTCAAAACTTTATGTTTTTTTTATGTTAAAAGTTGAATTTAATAAACTTAAATGCATACTTTTGGCTATTTACTGTTGAAGTTTGATAAAGTTTTGAAATTATTTTTCTAAACTTTAATCTCAAATTTAATAGATTGTAGAGTTTGTGTGTAAAAAAAAAAGCGCTTATCTCGTTATCTGATGACAAATAAGAAACAAGAAAAAAGGTTGATACCAAATTCTCATTTCTATATAGTTGACTCTATGCTGCTTTTCGGTAAATATTTGTTTCTCGTACATCGTGAAATCAACATTGGCGGCCAATTATTTAACAGCTGCATTTACACAATTTTTTTGATTATATACATTGACAACGTGCCCGGACTGTCATGGACCAGTGTATTTATGTAAGTCTATAAGCAATTTACTTGACTGCCCATTCTATATCACAGTGGTTGTCAAACTTTTTGGGTCCATGGCTCCTTTTGATTTTGAAATAAAATATACGGCTCCCATATAAACATTTAAAATAGATTAGATTAGAGGCAAATCATTAAGTACCTAACCTAATTGTAAATAGTAATCGAAATATGCTATTTCTCGATATTGCAAACACGGTTAACGACGGCCGATCTGTATCACACACGCAACATGTAATATATATTGGTACGCGGAAATTTAATTTTTAGTTTTTATTGCGAACGCGGCTCCCTTGATAATAACCGGCGACGCCTCTGGGAGCTGCGACGCACAGGTTGAAAATCACTGCTATATCACTATACCGAGAAAATCGTCGTAAAAAGGCGAGTATAATCAAGCGATAAGCCTGTGGTTGTTAAAACTTTGGAAACACCATGCGTCCTCGTGCCGGGGTTGTTTCGTATGTAATGATAAGCGGTCTAACCGACGTAAGCCGACCAAAACATATGAATGAACACTCTACATTGGTATTCGTATTCGGTTGAATACGATAATTGCTACTCTAACAGCGTGTTTGTTTATTTACTTCCACATAGCCATAGGCTTAGAAGTGACTAACTACTTTATATTATAAATTATTGTATTACAAATTTGTAAAACTATAATTGGAAAATATATACATTTCTTATTATTTTTATTATTTATTATTTATGATAATATGCTTCATAATTAGTTTAAAACAATTAATTTTATTATTTTAATATTTTTTGTATACATATATAATGTACAACCTGTATGTGTATGTTTATATATATATTTTGGATGGTCCATAAAGACTGATAAACAATTTAAAACGAATACCCCCCCCCCCAACTTTTTTAAGTAATAGAAAAAATCATTTTGTGAAAATTTGGACTAGATAACTCAACTACTTCTCGTTCCGCAATAGGGTTGTATTATTGACCAAAGGGGTTGTTTTTCAGTTTTTTTTTTTAATTATTTCAAAAACTAAATTATTTATAAAAAAAATTTAAAATTATAAATCATATAGGAACATATGGACTAAAAAAATTTCATTATACAAATTCTATTTAATCCATTATTTTGTAAGAAATAAAAAACAATTTATAAAATATATTAAGGTAATAAAAATTATTGCTTTTTTTAATGATTTGTTATTTGTCACTAATTTTTTTTAGAAAAATAATATAATTTAATGGGGTCTCAATAACATTTATGTAGCTAAACCATTGTACTGCGTAACATGTTATAATGTATTAATATGTAATAAAACAACATATTTCTTTAACTACCAAATTCTTCCCTAGGTTATTTATATTACTGTTTAAACATAAATATTTCTATGCAATAAATGGCTTTTATCATTCGCATTGCTAAATGATAAATGCCAGGTTGTTGGAAGTTGGTACCCTTTGGAGGTGTTCTACTTAGAAATATTATAAGTAATTCTAAACATTTTTTATAATCATTTCTAGGTAATTTTTCCCTGGTTTTGTTTTCCGCGAAAAACAATACTTATGGAGCTACACATTTTAATTTTTTATAAACCATGCAATTTTTCTAAAAGGTACGAAAATCCTCGCATTTCACCGATATTCTAACAAAAGTGCGCACAACAGTTTTTAATTTATGGTAATCCGTAATTTGATTATTAATAGATTCTATTGAATACATTTTTTGTTTAAACATATAAATAACAATTGATAAACATTACTATGAAATTCAAACAAAATATTAGGAAATAAAAATGTTTAATCTATATAAATGTTAACTACATATATATATATATATATATATATAGTTAATATGATAAACAAGTAGGAAGAATTTATATTTATGAAGACGGTGGAAATATTGTTTTTGTTGAATGCATGGCTTTAAATAATAATTAAAACACACATCTATCACTATTTCTTGTAATTCTGAAAACTTAAATCAATGTTCAAATCACTAATCTATTAACACTGAGTAAAAATGAACCCAAATTTAATGTTTGCACAATGATATCGTACATATCTTTAACGTGAATGAACTTACTAAACTTAGTAAGTTTGTATAATGAATGTATAAAGGAATTTGTTGAGAACGGTTAAATTAGTTAATCAACTACTAGAAATTGGTAATATCACTTTAAGCCATATCATAACTACATTTTAATAAGTAACTCATGAAAAAGCCGTCAAAAATGTCAAAAAAATGGATTATTTTAAATTCGTTATACACAAAATCACCAATTAAAATACCTTAAGTCCTGTCACGATTGCATAGAGACTAAACGTGGACATCTGTCATGCTAATTACTGTACATGGTATGGTATCGTTGATCTGCGAGTTGGGTAAAAAGTCTTCTCAGAAAGACACGAGGGATATAACATTTCAAACAAGTGCAGCGTATTAAATTAATACTCAGATAGGTATGATCAGCTGCAGCAATGCATTACGCAAATTAAAATAAAATAATATTTAAAAATATAAACAATTTTTTATCAAGATTTTTATAACACCCTTTATGTTCATTATTAATTCTCAGGAAACATTGATTAATATACGACTGGCGTGGTTTTCTTAAAACGCGTTCGAATTAGTTCGCACGTCTAAACAATTTTAATTAATATTTACGATTTCGACTGGAGTTTAACATTAAATGCTACTGACGTTTTCTACAAACATAAAACAAAGAAATAAAAAAATTACCTAATAAAATATCGTATCTTTAACCTAAATAGTATGATCAATTGTTTAAAAGAAACACATAAGCATGGGTACGTAAAATAAAAATAGTTTTCCGTAACAAAAACAAATTACCATATCGTGGAGGTATAGATTTTCAGTAATTTTACAACTTTTAACAGCATAATGCCATTACTTAAAAATAGTATGACATCGTCCAATACTCGGAGACACTATGTCAACAATCGTGCTCAAGAATTAATTTTTTTAAACGAGGGGCGATGAAAATGAAAATGTTTTAAAGGTCTTAGTTTAAGAATTCGAAGTCCTCGTACCAGTTACATCAATACTCGGTCCCCAAATAGTGTCACTGGAAGAGGGGAAAGGTAACTTTATGACCCCTTAGACTATTCGATAGAAATTCGATGAAAACTGCAATAACATGGCTAATTTTTATTTGCAACTCCTACAATCCATACATAAACCAATAAACCACGGAACGTCACATTCTTTCTCTATTTATCTGTGCTTCTTTCGTATTATATGTGATATCTTGATATATCATGTTAACAAAGATTTCTTTTCTACATTGATAAACAAGCATCGTCTTTTTTGTTTCTACCAGATGGTTGGCACTGACCGTTCCGTTAGAACCTTCAGAGAATTTTAATTTTTGTTCACCTGGAGTTTATATTTTATTCTTTTGCCAAATTACGCATTTTTTTTTTTTGTTATTTTTTTTTTTTTATAGTTTACTATTCCAATTTAATTACACGGACGACTAAATGCCCATTTTACATTGGAGGGTTTTAATTAATAAAATTTTTTTTCTAAACATCCATTTAACACGTAGTACAAGAGTATTTTTAATGACAATGAATACTATATCAAATCATCTTGAAATAATATAATAATTATAATTTTTTCCATAGTTAAATATTATTACTAAAAATATATTTTCTAGGTATTGTTATTTTCGGTGCATCACGATTGCGCAAAAAAATTGCACTACGATTCCGCCCAATCCCTTTTACCTGATAAAATCACAACACCATTGCGCACCATTTACTACGCATAATAATTTATGTACAACATAATTTTATGTTACAATGTATACAATACATACTTTCTACATATAATTTTCATATGCATGCATTCAAACTTATTACTTATTAATTCACAATTTTTCTTCCTAACTATTACAGGCTTAGGACTGTCAACAAATTACTATCGTTGGCTTGGTTAACAATTGTAGGCCACATATCAATATATGTTTGAGTTGATTTTGAAGTCAAAAAACCAAAATACTATAGGTATATAAAAAACATTTTGCAATATATAAATAGTATAAAGTTGTTCATAATATTTAGGGGAAGATGAAAACGTCCTATCGGTAAATTTATGAGAACATTGACTTAATATTTCAAGATTAGTAGCATAAGTAAATATTATCGGACTTAAAATTGTTTCCGTATGAAAAAATAACTCACCAGTGTTACTAAACTAATAACTAATGTAACATCGTTATTAACAAGCACACTAGCAGAACAATTTTTATTAGTACAACGGTATCGGATAACACCACATTTTTCAGTACATTGAATTCCTTGTACTTATATTCATCGACTAAAATATACGGCTTGCCTTTTTCTGTTTGGATTTTTTTTTTTTTTAATTTTCAAATCCATTTTAAATAATTTGCACACTTTGACACTATAAACGTTTACTCTATACGCAATACAAATTGCGAATGAAACATAAATACCAACATCCAACGCCGATATGATGTTATTGAAGATATTAAGAAAATGTTATCTTTATTAGGTAACTAAGTAATAGTAACTACCAACTATAGTTTATTGCTTTACACCAAGTAGACGATCAGATAGTTTATAAAAATAAAAATTAATACTAATACTTACTCGTTTAATTTTGTATATGTATATAATATCGACAAACAAATAATATTGAGTATTGACTTTAATATAATTTATAATATACTATATTATATATTAGGAAAATTATTGTTAATTTATAAAACTATTATACATAGTATATACACATAGTTAAAATTAACTCAAACGTATATTGATATGTGGCTTACAATTGTTAACCAAGCCAACGATAGTAATTTGTTGACAGTCCTAAGCTTGTAATAGTTAGGAAGAAAAATTGTGAATTAATTGTAAATTAATAGGTAATAAGTTTGAGTGCATGCATATGAAAATTATATGTAGAAAGTATGTACTGTATAAATTATTTTATGTTGTACATAAATTATTATACATATTATATGGTGCACAATGGTGTTGTGATTTTATCAGATAAAAAGGGATTGGGGCAGAATCGTGTTGTAAATTTTTTGCGTAATCGTGGTGTAATTGATCAGGTAAAAAAAGAAAAATTTGCGCAACCGTGATGCAGCCGTTATTTTCAATCATGAGTCATATGAAAACCAGATTGCAAATATTATTTACAGTAAAATGATCAAATTACTAAATTGTAAACCACCGAAGAAAAGCTGAAATTATTTTACCAAATTATGGTAAAATCTTTGAAAATTATCACAAATGTTCAATATTATAACTCATAAAGTAACTTTGACATATATTTACGTGACTAAGTAGCTCGAGACAGAGTTCCCCTGAACGAATGTTTAAAATATTATAATAACTTTAATTACGTGTACACGGAAAATCAGATAACAAATGTAACCGCTACAACAATACTTTATGTGAACTGCTCAACTTTACGTAATAAACCTAGTACTGCAGACGATTTTATCGAGTCAACATAAAAAAAACTTATCATTAGATGAACTATAAGGTACGTTAATGTCTTTCTAAAAATATTTTTCATTCTTAAAAAATGTCGCACATTACGCATTTGTTTATTTTTGTTTGATCTACTGTTTATAAATTCAAATCGAATACAAAAACTATTGCTTAAATATACCTCTTACGGCATGGCTGGACAATTTACATTTCAAAGATCGTATATGATATAAAATGAATATATATTATACATTTAATAATAGAAAAAATCTCCCTGAATCAATATGAATTGAAAAAAAATAACGTACTACGAAAATATATTCGACATAATTATATTTGAACCGGCACTGTGTCTTGTGATTCGAATTTCATTCCATAACCATTTAATAACAAATATTTTTATTATACTATCAGCACGATGTATGCGTAACCATATACATAATATATATATTATATAATAATCATATTATCTGTAGTATTATTTTATTAATGTTGTGATACAAAACAATTTAAATATACCATTTGTGGATTCATAGTTGTCTTATGTACACAAACAGTTTCAAATAATAATAAACTGCCGTTGAATACAGCAGCATATACGCATAATATTATTTTGCAGCACGCGAGTTGGTTATTTTTATTATTATTTATCTTTGAAGTTAGGAATACAAATTGAGATAGGTTTCAGACGCAATATATATTTGTCTATTGAAATGCAGTCAGGAAGGGGAAGAAGATTTAACCATCCCTCCCTCGCGAATGTGGGACCAATTCAATAATTTCATTAATAGTTAATAAATTTTAAGATTAAAATTTATTTTTTATTTCATAAGATTGTTTTCTTTGTTTATATTTGTTGTTAAATAATTACTAATTTCCTCAGTCAATGTATGTGAGTTTTGTGTGAAAACCGTTATAATTGTATACTATTAGAATCTAGCGCTGGTTTTTACCCGTTAGATCGGGTCCACGGGTTGTGGATAGCGGTAACAAAACAATCCCTTGTCGTGGGGGATTGCAAAATATAGCGAATATTCTTCCCTGAAAAGTGAACTTGCGTTAGAGATCATATAGGACGACAGCTTCCGTCAATGCGTGTGATCTGCGTAAAACCTCGGGGACGGTCGGCGATCAAAATTTAATTTGAACCCGTTGACGATCCTACGTAGGTACGAAGTTGAAACCGTGCTTGGGGTCGCGTCTCACGTCCCGGCTTTTTTTTCTAATCCCGTGGCCAAATATGGTACGGAGGGAACCCGACCGGTGCACTGAATATAGTAGCAACAGTGAGTAGTGAAAATTCGAATAAAAATAAAAAATTGTTTAACGTTAACTTAGTTTTGTATGAATTAAGTAAAACAGTATATAAATAACATTAAAACTAACTTTTTAATAATTTTAAGTTGTTAAATATTTTTGTCCTATTACTTTATATTCTGGCCTACTGTAAGGTGATGGCGGTGGGTTGAATCCCGCGTTAACACAGAAGATGTTTTGGTAACTACTTGACATGTCCTACCAATAGACGCTAAACACAAACGGTACAACGAGAGGTGAGGTCGTCCAGGTAAGCATACTTCCTATGTGCTAGCCGCCGTACCAAGTTCAACTGAGGTTGAATTCGTTGAGGCTTACGTTGTGAAGAAGTATTTATATAATTACGTTGTTGAAATATGCAGTAATAAAATCAATTTCAATTATTCAGAAATTTTTTTTTCAAAAACATCATAATAATGAATCTTCGAATAAAACGGATGTTCAATGTCCGTACAGTATATATCTTCTTTGAAAACATTTAAAACCATTTCGCTCGCATAAGAATTATATTTGTAGTAGAAAGTGAGTACAGGAAAAGTGATATTTTCCAGTAACGATTCATTGTCGATGTAACACATTATGATAATAGTAAATAATATTGGTAGGAGACACGTAATGATGGCTGGGAAGATTGTTGCAGCAAAGCGATATTATAAAGTTTAAGCGATTACGTTATAATGTTTATTTCGTGGACAGACTGCGAAAATTATTTTGAAATTTTCTTATAAGATAAATACGAAAATAATACTTTTGAGTCTAAAAAAAAGACGATCGAATGACCGATAAATTAACTCTTACGTGATAGCTCTATAGAAAAAAAATTAAAAAATGATTACACCATACTGCCGATGCGTGCTCGGCAGTTCATGATGAAAAAATAAAATAAAAATCAATAACATTGTACGGAATGCACGCCTTTATATTTTTAGTATTTATCATCAACGTTAATCTTATACATGGTTGTCAGCTCTCGCGAGTTGTTGCAACGGTATTATAATAATATCAAAACTGCGCTGCGATGGTAGTTGCTAACCTGGCGCCGCAAAGGACAGTGAGTGGTGAGCAGGGATGCGTCTTTTAGATAAGCTTATGTAACCGTTTAAGTCTTTGTAAGACCGAATTTAGCAGCGCCGCCGCCAAGACCGCATCAGACTACTAAGTAGTTTAATCAAAATGTCAACTTTGCCGCACGAACACACGCACACGTACACGTTATATACGGGCACAATAATTCTGCAGCCGAATGCGCCGTCGCGGTATTTATAACAATATATCATACTGTGCGGCCTCCAGTTTATTTACATGTTTTATTATTGTTATCATTTCGTATATAAACCGTCGTTCATTCGTACATAAACATCGTCGCGATGCGGTGTTTGCGTAACACACAGCGGCGTATTTACGAGGGGGGGATTTGGGGGATCAATCCCCCCCCCCATTAATCTTTTGTTCCTTAGGAATGTCTTAACGGACTAGCACTTTTATCAGTTTATTGGAAAATAGACATAAATACTGATGAAGTAATTGATGAACTAGCAACTAAACAAAAAAAAACTTGATTTTGAATTACAATTGCAAATAATTAGGTAAATAATTATAATAAATATAAATGTTAATAGTGTATAAAAGAGTAAACTATTTTTATTCCATAAATAAAATATTATTATTATTATTATTATTATTATATTACATTTCGCTGCAACTCGTTTACGCACAACGAAATCAGACGTTTACTTGAAAATAGATAACACACTTGCACACAACGACACATTCACACATGACACGTGTATACATATATTGTCACGGTACAGTGGGTACAGACTAATAGTGATGGTTAACGGTGACTAAATTTGGTAATTTAAAAATTTTAGAAATTTCTAATATTTTTGAATCTTGGTGAGGAAAAAGATGATTTAATATCGATAATTATAAATTTAGTGAATACCGTGTTTTAATGAGTGAATATTCAAATTTTAGATGCACTAATAAAAAATGTCCTACCAGTGTTATTGTTAATAAATCAAACAAAATAATAAAAGTAACCAACTCTCATAATCATGAGGAGTATAATAATCAACGATTATAAGCAAACGAGTTCTGAAACTAAAGATTTTCGTCACAGGAAGTCAAAATATATGTGCGCAATCGAGTTATTTTTGCGTAAATGAGTTGTAAAAAAGGTAAATGTGCGCAAACGAGTTGTAGACCTACATTTAATAAATATTTTTTTAAAAAAATCAAAGTGGAGGGTGTGGGGGCCGTATCCCCCACTATAATGTATGTCATTCAATGGTTCATCCCCTCTCTTTAACAATTCCTAAATACGCCACTGGTAACAAATAATGTTACAGTCTGTGCGCCGTGACCAGGAACGTTTCCAAGGATGAGCCGTGACAACGTGCGCTGCGTTCTTGGTAGGGCTGAATTAAATATAAATTGGGGGACTAAATATATAAACTGTTAACTCATGGAGGATTACCGAACGCAAACAAAACATTTTACCACAAGCTGTACATGCGTTTCGCAGACTCTCGGTAAACATGTTTGAAATGATTAAATTAACTTACGTATTATTATGTTTGGTTTAATGCTAACAATAAATATTATGATTAACATGTATAAGCTTCAGGATTTGGGTCAACGACTTGGTTATTTACATTGCATACGCTATCACATTGGGTGCATTACATACCACAAATGTAGAGAAAAAAGTATACGTAAATAATACTTCAGGATCTGTATATTCCTTTATTGATTGTTTTGTTAGGTTTCAATGTCTAATGTAAGTTTTCTGGGATATTGTTTTTGGCTTCTTCTATTATACCTCTGCAATCAATCATTAAACATCTGCCCGTGTAACCAATGAAACCCTATTCCAAGTTGGTTAAAACGTAACACGTACTATATGTGTTTGAATTTTACTAATGCTCTGTTGTCTATTTATTTATTAATTTTTTTATTTTACTTACCATATAACAACATTTATATATCTATGGATTATGATTTTTATTTAAATCCACCTAATTATTTTTGTCAAATAAACATGTTGACCAGGTGAAAGATCAGTCGATTTTAGGATTGGCTACGGCCTACTTAAGCCAACTCCAAGTGCCTCCACTATTTTTAATATTAGATAAGGTGCATGGTGGAGATTTAACATTTTCCCATGTTATTTCAACGAGAAACTGTCACACATTTAGACACGTATAGGTTGTGTGTATTTCTGTGAGTGAGGAGGTAGAACTGTTTTGGTGTGAAAAACAATAGGTACCCTATCAAATAATATAAGGCCTGACATACTTGAGCCGATCTTATGGTTACAGATATGACATTTCCAAAATACAAATATAACTATAGATTTTTTTTTTTTTATATTGAAAAATGTATCCCGCCTTGTCTAATTACATTTCTAAAGTTTGTTTTTGCGTGTTTTAGTAAAAAATGGTTTCTATGTACCAAAATGAAATGTTCAGAAATGTTAGGAAAAAATATTTATATACTTATAGGTTTTTGAGTGGATCCTGATTTCACGAAACCCATTCTTGATTAATTTAATACACTTTGTACATGCCCTTCATTGATATTTTTGATATCTAGTTTTAAAAAAGGCCTAAAAATAGTCAGTCGATAAATATCTACCAATGATCTATAAACATTCAATTCTAAATCAGAAAATGTTTAGATTAAGTTTTGCAAGCAAATTGAATTTATATTCATACTTTATTAGTATTAAGAATGTGTATGATATATCTAATTTCAAAATGTTATTTTATCATAAATTGATAGTAGAGTGATTCGACTGAATGCAACCAAGATTAATTTTACAACAGTTATTGTTCAGAAATTGCACATAAGAATGTATACTCGGAAACTAAAACATATTGCAGTAAATACACATAAACAAAATATTTAACAATTAATGATAATAATAACTGAAAAAAAATATGAGGAAAAACATTAAATATATTTCATATTCATGCGCCAGCAGTCGTTATGTTATATATATATTATGTCGTTATAAATCCGCCGAAGAACCTCACAAACGCCGAGAGCTTATTCAATGCACAAATTGTCAAGATTACGGTTACACAAAAAGCTATTGTGCTCACCCGGCAAGTTGCGTCCACTGCGTAGGACAACACCTGACCTTAACTTGCATTCAGCCCAAGAACCAAATACCAACCTGCACCTTATGCGGAGGCAACCATACAGCAAACTACCGGGGATGCAACACACACAAAAATCTTCAACGTCTACATCGAAATTCAAGTACGTTCCCAAAAACTTATAAATCTAATATTAAAAATGTAAAAAATATTAATCATGTAAACGTGGGAAGTGATTCCAGCGAAAATACCACTTAGATTACACTAATAATATAAGATCCAAAACAATTTCATCCTGAATCACATTAAAAAAAAAAAAAAAATTATACACAACATAAAACTCATAGTCCCTCAAACGAAAGTAACATAGAAAACTGACGTCCTCATTGTTGAACGAAATGAAGATATTAATAAACCCTTTAATTCAATTAATTACCACAGTTATCAATAAAATAATTCTAAAATATGACTAATCTCTCAAATACAAAGTTCCTTTAAATTATACTATGGAACGCAAACGGTATAAAACAAAACGATCCCGAATTATTACACCTTTTAATTCAAAACAAAATAGATGTTGCTTTAATAACAGAAACTCATTACACTTCCAATACTAACCATTTTTTCCCCGGATATCAAATCTACAGAGCCGACCATCTCGACGGAACAGCCCACGTAGGATCTGCCATTCATTATAATCTCATCAAAAATCCACCATTACCTACTTTAAAGCCTCCAACTACCGTCAATACAAGCAACTAACATGCAAATTATCTTAAACCATATTCCAACTATACTTTTCTCTGTCTATTGTCCTCATCTACCGGCAGTAACGCCCCTCCAAATCGATCACTTATTAAATTCACATTCATCGCTGGTGGTGACTACATACCAAGAACACCCAATGGGGTAGTAAACTGACCAACACAAGAGGAAGAATCCTCCTCGACAATATCCAAAAATCTGGCTGCACTTTCATATCTCCAACTGGTCTAACCTATTGGCCAACTCATTTAAATCGTCAACCTGATATACTCGACTTCTTTCTCTCCTCAATTCACATAAAATATACCATTCATAACAGTTGCGAAATCTCATCAGATCACACCTCAGTCATTCTAAAAATAAACGGAACATTTATCTGTAAACCTCCTCGACCTTCCCTTGCTAAAGGTCCTGTTGATTGGAAAAAATTTTCCACTATTTGAGAAAACAATACCAACTTAAAAATGTCCTTAAAAATATCCAGTGAAATCGAAAATGCGGCACAAGATTTTGTCGACTCAATAAAAGTAGCAATTAATAATTCTTCATATATTCCTAATCGAAATAAACTATCCAATGCAAACCCACATGACTTACCTCCCAACATTAAAGCCTTAATTATAGAAAAGCGCTGGGCTCACTCACGTTGGTAATATACAAGACTACCATCAGACAAAAATAGATATAACCACCTTTCCAATTCCATAAAAATTTAAATTCGTAACCATAAATCTGAGTTATTTAAACACAAATACGAGTCCCTTAATCCCCAAGAAGGTTTCATATGGAGAACTACCAAAATCATGTTAAAAATTAAAGATCAAATTTTCCACTTAAAAAAAGAAGATGGTTCAAACGCTTTCTCCAAAGTCGACGAAGCTAATAATTTTGGAAGACATCTCTCTAAAATATTAATTCCTCACCAAGATATTACTCCTGAACTAAGTCACCTAAATGAAATTACAAATTTTCTAAGTAGCCCTTTACCAATGTCACTCCCCACTAAACATACATCTCCCAGTGAAATACGAAATTTGATTTGAAAGCTAAAAGTCAAAAAATTACCAGGCCATGATCAAATAACTAATAAGATTCTTAAACATCTCCCAAAGTAATCAATTATATACTCCTTGCTTACATTTATAGCTCTATGCTGAGATTGTCTTACTTCCCCTCAATATGGAAAATAACAGTAATTATTCTTATTCACAAACCAAATATACCCAAAAATGAACCTTCCTCATATAAACCAATTAGTCTACTACCAGTACTTGGAAAATTATTTGAAAAAGTGATGTTAACAAGAATCAGACCCACCCTCAAGTCCCAAAAAATTATTTCAAATACGCAATTTGGATTCAGAGAAAAACACTACTTAATTTACCAGATTTATCGAACTGTCGACAAAATAGCCGCATTCTTTGGAAATAAAAACTTTTGTCCAGGTGTCTTCTTAGATGTGTCACAAGCATTTGATCGGGTTTGACACACCGGTCTATTGTTTAAATTAAAAAAGTATCTCCCAGCTCCACTTTATTTGCTGACCAAATCTTACCTGGAAAACCGAAAATTTTTCGTTCGTCAAGGGGACTACCTCTCTTCTGAATTTCAAATACATGCAGGAGTACTCCAAGGAAGTGACTTATCACCAGACTTATACAACATCTACACAGCTGATATTCCCAATTCTGAAAACATTATTAGCTACTTACGCTGACGACACGGCAAATTTGTCATCGCATTCATACCTCACAACAGAATATCTAAACCTTAAAAACCATTTAGATAATATTTCCAAATGGTCCTCCAAGTGGAGAATCAAAATCAATTCTGACAAGTCCTTCCATATCCCTTTCACTCTAAGACAAGGCGTTCCACTCGCTATCTACTTCCAAAACAACCAAATATCAACTAAAATTCAAACCAAATATTTAGGTGTAATATTAGATAAACGTTTAACGTGGAGTCCACACCTAAAATACAAAAGAAAGCTTCTTAACAGTAGACTCTACCTATTACGCCCAATTATCAAGTCCAAACTCTCAATTAACAACAAACTTCTAAAATACAAATCAATGCTAAGACTCATATGAACCTACAGAGTCCAAATATGGGGATGTGCCAAGCCTTCTCAAATAAGAACCATCCAGGCCTTCCAATCAGTCTCTCTACGACAAATAACATCCGCACCATGGTATGTCTCAAATCTCTCATTACACAATGACCTAAAAATTGAAACAGTTCCTATTATACCTAAAAATTATTATAAGAATCTATCACATCAAATCTATCAACCATTTAAACCCACTTATATCCAATTTAGCCAGTGAATCCATCCCAAAAAATCTTCCACATCGACTAAAAAGAAATTGGTGTCGCGATATTTTGAACCCCAACTTGTACTAACTAACAAAACCCCCCTTCATGTATGATGGTATCCACACTAATGGACTTCCCTCCTCACGTAATGTCATGCTGTTTTTTTTTTCTTATCTATTGTTGTTACTTGTTACCGAATTTTATTTTTGTATACATAAATACAAATTTTAAATGCACTTTTGCTAATATTAAAAAAAAATTTATAAAAAAATATATTTCACCATTCTACGCGTTTATAAACTTGATTAGTTCCATTGCACATTTTAAAATCTCTGTACATCCTGTAAGTGATGACTGAGGCATAGTTTTATGGTTTTTTTTAATATTTAAAATGGTCGAAACCATATGGGTATATGGTTATATAAAATATTGACCAATCTGAAATAATAAAAAAATATGCGATTTTTTATTTTTTAATTTTTTTTTTTAAGACTACAAAGAAGATAAAAATTTGATAAATATATTTGATTTAATAATACTTATAGTTAGTAAATATTTCTATAAATTATTATAATATTCTAATGGAAGAGGTTTTATATTATTTTTTTTTTTGAAACAGTATCCGAAAACTTTTTAACCGAGTGATTGTACACGAGAAAAATAGAACGAAGACAATAGTGTATTCATGTGACATGTGTACCGAGATGGCTTAACGGGAAACTACATTGGTTAAAAACCGTATCAACGGGACGTGTGCTCACAAAGGCATTTAATTAAATTATAGATGCTTAAAATACCACACCAGAGTTTGTATAAAACGATGTATATGAATCTTTTTTTTTTTACAAATCTGCTATACACAACAAAATACCAGCCTAATATGCATATTATTACAATATTAACAATTTGTTAACAGTTTTAAACAAAGAGTGGTGGTTATATCCAAGTTATGAGGAAGAAGACAGAGGTATTTCAAAGTCACTTTTTTATTTTCTATAACATGATAAGTAATAATTATATGTATATAAAGTAATAGTAAGTTCTACAATATTTTAAAAATTTAAACATCCACGGTATAAATTGTATTATATAGTACTCGAAAAAATCTTTTTTCAATAGAACTTTATACAATAGTACTAGTAAGATTTTGTACAAACATACTACACAGAAGTAAAGGTAATGATTCAATCAAATTTAAAGTACTCTAGTGTTTTTAAAAAACTGATACCTCATTATAAAAATATTAACTAATTAAAACAATTAAAAAAAAATTATGCAATTTAATAATGCTTTGAACAGAAAGTATAATAAGCGTAAGAAATGGAAGGTATAGTCAACCGAAGATAACTGACTAATCACCTCTCACAGATAATCGCCACTGGTGTATTAAATAATTGTATACATCAGTATGTTATGTATTTAGAATATTTTTGAATATTCTTTAAATCGAAGAATTGAAGAGAATTAAAATTACTATCTATTATATTAGTAGTTGAATGAATTGATTTAAATATCAGGCATTAAAACTTTTTTAAAGGTTGAGACATAACGGAAAGATTAATCATATGATAATACAAGTTATAAAAAAAAAAAAGGTTCTTTAAATAATTATTTCTAATTTTCTTTTTATTTATATAAATTGTATGTATTTTAATGTTTAGATTTTATGAAATTTCCGGGTATTGCGAAAATAAAACTAATTAAAGAATTCTTAGGGTAGTCGTTAGATTAAATTACAAAAACATTTATTCTCTTGTATTTATATTTGTCTTAAATTTTTTTTTTTTTAATGTTTATATTCCATATTTTTTTTCTGTATACATTGGCTTTAATGTTTCTTAAGATCTTTTTTAATGGAATTTTTTTCAAATACAATTTTTGAAATATTTAAACAAGTTTTTCTTTAGAATTATATTTATTTATTCCTTATCATTGTGTTATTCCGTGTAATTGTTCAACGCATATTAATTTAATTATTTAATATCTAATATAAATTTAAAAAGAAATATGATTTAAGTATTATAAGCAATATTAAAAATAAAAAATTATATTTAAATAATATATTTGAATTTTAATAAAAATTAAAAATAAATTCAATTAAAATATATTCCAAGTAACAAAATAGGAATTTTATTAAATTTCAAAATGAGTATTGTAACGAATACCTATTGTATTATAAATATAATTTAACAATAACTCGCACAAAACTACCTCTGAACTTAATAAACAGTTGCTCATTTCACTTGTTGACTATTCATGATTTTCGTGTCATTATAATCATTTATTTTTTTTCAACTTCTTAAATGTACTCATTTTCATTATTTAACATAAGTATATTTATATATTTATTTATACAATTTAAAATACAGATATGCACATATGTTGAAAACCACGTCATTCGTTGAATAAAAAAACTCTATGAAATTTAAACTAAAGGGAAATTTTATGGTACCATTTAAAACGTTAAGAAACAAATAATGTCCATTAATTCAGTCTAACAACGAGAAATATTAAATGTTATAAACACGTGGATGAAATCGAATGTGTTTACGAAGTATAAAATAAGCACTACACGTGTGCAGATAATTATTATAATATTCTCGTTTTAATTGTACCTGATACACGTCGCGTAAGATAACAATGTAAATACATTAAGTATTCACTCATTCGATCTAATTCCATAATTATGCTTGTCCGTGCACCACGGTATATCATATCTGATAATGATACTGCAGTGACATATTGTTTTTAAAACGTTTTTGCATACGACATACATTCATCAAGTACCCGAGCTTTCTGTAATAATATTTTTAATTTTGTGTTTTATTATAATATAATATATATTGTGTCAATGATATTATGTTGGTTTTTTGAACAGTCGGAAATTAGTGAACACTTTTCACGAATTTATGATCAAAATCAATTAGTAGTTTTCGTGAAATTATTAATTTATTCACTAACTGCACACTTATAAATATGGTATATTATTTGTAATGTAATAATACGCAATTTAATGAAATGTACACGATTTTCCATTGATAGGAAACATTCCTATTCGATTCATACTATTGATGATCCTATGGCATAGTTGTTTGTGTTTGTTTTTATGTCCGATCGCGCCAGAGACCGAAGTTAAATTTAAAATATTAGCTTTCCCAAAAAAAATATTTTTCGTGTTTCTTGTCGACAACTCCCATATTCGTCCGATACACAATTAAATAAAATCTTCGATGATTAGGAAAAATTATTAAATATCATAATGTACATGTATGCATTACAATAATACGAATATATCCCATACGTTTTAAAAAAAATTATAGTATTACTTGTAAATTGTATTTGCTTTTGGTTTTTTATTTTTATTTTATAATTCTAAGTACTATATGCATGCATACGAGTATAGTTTAATTTCCTGTTATACGATGAACCACTGTGTTTCACATTATATTTTATTATTATTTAATTAAAAAATTAAGTATATATTTTTTTATTCTTTACAAAAAAATATAAATATATATATATATTAGGGTGTTCCTTAAATTTTTTTTTTTTGCATTTTTGTTGGTCTCACCCACCTAATTTGTGTATATGCCTACAAAAATGAACTACAAAAAGTTTTAAGTCAATCTATTAAGGTTAACCCGTGCCGACTTGAATTTGAAATTTGAGTATTCTAATTCATTCATAATTTAATGATATATTTTACATTTTCATATATAACTCATTTACAATTAGGAAAATTAAAATTTGTTACATAATATATTTTAAATATAATAAAATTGTCTATAAATAATGTTCTTACATACTTCTTCTTATTTATTATAATTTACAAGATATATTGAATTTTGTGTATGAAAGTACTATTTTCTCAAAATTATATTATGAATTTTTATTAATTAAAATTGTTTTTTCAATGTTTCCTTTTTACAATCAGGATATAGTCTTCTGTGTTCTTGTATACATTGTAATAGCAACTCAGACTTCTTATCGTCTTTGGTTAAAGTTCCGTGAAAATCTTCCATAAGTTTAACTGCTCCTTCCGCTGTGTCATTTACTACATTTAGCGAGCATGCAATTTCTTTCCCGTAAATATCACGAATAGCGTTTTTTTCAGAAGATGATAAAGAGTATTAATTTCGGAAAATATATATTTTTAAACAGTAAATAGCTCTACTCATCCAGCGAGCTTGATGCATTGCTCCAGGTGGACGTATTTTAAATTTGTTGTCCAAATTACCATTCAAAAATGTTATAGATAGCTCAAGTAATTCTTTATAGTCATCTCTGTAACATTGTTTTTGCAACATAGCTCGACAAAAGTGGAGAATATCATTTCGTACATCTTCTAAAGCAGTGCAACACTCAAGGTCGTCTATACCAGAAGTTATATTTCTAATATCAATTTTATTCCAATTGTTTCGAAACTTTTTGAATAGTGGGATATCAGGACTTGTCGTTGTATTAGGAAGTACAGTTTCAAAAACGCCACGTAAAATTTTTTCGTATATGTGGTGGCGACATGGTAGGTAAAGTAAGTCTTTCCCCAATTTTTGCTCCAATAAAACGCATGCACCATTTAAACACCCTGTATTTGAAGCGGTGGTATCACAGCATAGAGCTCGAACAACATCTGTTACGCCCCAATTTTCTAATGCATAATATATAGCATTAGCTTGTTCTTTTCCCGTTGATTTTTCTAACTGGGATACCAATAAGCAAATCTTGATTCTTACTGGTTAAAACAATCAATAATCTATCAATACCTGAGTCTCTAACATTTAACGTTGGTAGTATTTTTCCATCCCAGTGTACAGTTATATAACTAGGAATAGAACTTTGAAAATTGGTTTTAATTTTATTGGCACGTTCAACTCGTAAAGCATCACGACATCGATATATGGACGATTTATTTATAACCAAACTATCAACATTGTTACCCAATGCTTCAGCTGTTGCTTGAATAATATAAACTGAGTCCCGTACACTTAATTTACATCGATCTAATGCAGCAAAAAGCTTTGGAGAAATGAAATTTGTGCGGCCCCTTTTTTTTTTCTGATAATTTCATTGGTATACAAGTGCATTGTGTGAATTCAGAATCTGACGATGACAACGATGAACTCAAGGACATATCAGATAATTGATTTTGAATTTCAGTTGCATTATAATTTGAATATTGAAGTTTTCGATTTGTTAGTTTTTCTATTTCACTATATTTACGTTTTTTTGCTTTGTTTTCATTTTCAAATAAATTTTTGTCCATACTACCAAGACAGCCAATTCGACCAGGAAGTCTTTGATTAATTAAAAACTGTTTGTCATTTTCAATTTTCATTATATTTAAAGCATTAACATGTGCAATATCAAATAAATTGTTCAGTTTGTTTATGAATTCTGTTTCTTTTAATTTAAATGAATCGCCTACCTTTTGTGAATTTTTTTGTAGAGCACGCCATTCTTCGTACACATTTAAAAGTTTATTAATACAATGCTAAACTGCTCGGACAGGAATTCGAGCTTTTTCCCAAAAAATATTGCATTCACGAATGGCTATCGAAGCACTTTCTCTCGTATTAAGTTTTACTGTTCTCACATTATAAAAAAATACTGAAAGCACTTATCTAATAGACGGGAGTTTTGTGTCTAGTATTTGGGTAGATAGTGACCCAATTAAAAATATTTGTTCATCAGCTCGTAATTTTCTAGACATATTTGCAAAACAATAAGGTACCAAAAAAAAAAAAAAAACGTAACAACAAACGATGTACTCAACTATATCACGCATCGTAACGAAGACGACTATACGATATTATTAATAAAAATCTATTAGACTCGTAGATCGTAATCCATACCATTCTTATCTAGAAAAAATACGATAATATTGAACATAACGATGTTTTTAATGTTCAAATAATCTAATGATTTCTGTAATTGTGTGCAATGTGCAATGTGTATTTATAAAAATTCATAATATAATTTTGAGAAAACAGTACTTTCATACACA